>NC_051076.1:3060003-3357445 GCF_004664715.2 Peromyscus leucopus | reverse complement strand
TGGCTATAGTTTTATCAGCTTTATCCATCTTCTCCAAAACACAGCTGTTGGTTTCGATTATTTTTCTTATTCCTCCCTCTCATTTCAGTTTCATTGATGTCTGCTGTATTTCACTGATGTCTGCCATACTTTCTTGCAACTTGCTATTCAGGTTTAATTTGCTCTTTAGATTACTACAGTGGAAGGCTAAGGCTAGGTCCCTCGGTCCCTGATTTACAATTTTTATTTTTCTAAAGCAAACATTTTGTGCTAGGAAATAATACTTCAGATGAACCCTGGCAAATCCTGACCTTCTGAGAAGTTGTTTTCATTTTTATGTATTTCACATACTTTCCAATTTTCTTGCTGACTACTTTACCAATAATTATTATTAGATGTATCTTGCATAATTTTCAAATTTTGTGGATTTCTACTTTCTTGAGATTAGGTAATGTACTTTAAATTACTATTATTTTATATTTGTTTAAAAATTGTATTAGTCACCAGTCATGGTGACATACACCTTTAATTCCAGCACTGATGAAGCAGAACCTAGAAGAAGGCTAGCCAGGTTTACATAGTGAGACCTTATGTCAAAATAACAAAAAGCAAAAGACAGCAAAACAAAACAAAAATGTCTGTATTGTTTTCTATTTTGCAGATGTTCCATGTACACTTGGAAAGATAAACATGTGCTATGATTCAGTGGTATTTCTCTTTCAGGAGAAAAACCTTTTCAGTGTCTCCATGTTTTTGGTAACTCTTTAGTGTCTTAAACATGTTAAGTTTAAAAAAAATACAAAAACCAAACATTTTTGCCAGATTTTACTATTCTTTCAATGAGAGGGCTGCTAATTGTAATCTATTCTGGCATTACCTATAGCTAGATTGTTCTGTCTTCCTGTAACACAAGATAACACTTTCTTATTTTCCAGCCAGTATATGTTAAGAGTTTTGGTTCTTTCAAACAAAAATATTATACTTCATAGCTATAGTTAGTAGCTCACACTCTAGAAAATGAGAAGGAAACTCCATAACTAGATTTTTTTTTTTTTTTTTTTTTTTGGTTTTTCGAGACAGGGTTTCTCTGTGTAGCTTTGCGCCTTTCCTGGAGCTCACTTGGTAGCCCAGGCTGGCCTCGAACTCACAGAGATCCACCTGGCTCTGCCTCCCGAGTGCTGGGATTAAAGGCGTGCGCCACCAACGCCTGGCTAGAATTTTTTTATTTAACTTAACATTTATGAAATTAAATTAGAAAACTGTTTTATAAGAGGATGAAGGACATATAGTCACTATGTTTATTTTTAGGTAAAACTATTTACAAATGAAGGAAAGATGATTACCTTTACATTCTGGAGGCTTGCTACTCCAGGTGTTATGGCCAGAACAGAAGAGCATACTCATTCCAATAAGGGAAAACTTATCTGGTCCCGGCTTAGGATCACAACTGTAAATTACTGCTTCACGGTATTTGAATACTTCTATATCAGTAAAGGTGTGTGTTCCATTTTTTATTTTTGGAGGTGGTAAACAATAAACTTCTTTATAAAACGGGGGAAAAAGGGGAAATAAGTTAAAAGCAAGGTAGTGTATCTACTCAAGACAGTGTTAGGAAGCTCTCTAAATCATTGTCAACAAATTCATCAATACAGGATTTCTATAAGTTGTTTATGACCCCAATTTTCATCTAGAAAAGGGTTTCTATGAGAAAATTCATCACCTCATATTTAAACCACTAACACAAAAATGACCTTTCAGGACAACACTCATTTTTCTAAGGGAAAAAAATGACTGTTTCATGAGGTCATGCTAAGTTTTGTCCTAGTCAATAGAAAAGATGCTGACCATCTGGTGAAAAACTGCTTGTCATGAACAAAATCAAGCTGAATACTGATTGAGAAATGTGCTTTAAGGTACAGGTACATTCATTCAATAGGATGGTGACTTAGACTCATATTAACATGCTGTCATTTATCATTTTCATCCTCACAGTACAATGTTTTTGCAGAAGTGACAAACTTTGATAATTGAACAAACTAATACCCAATATCTTCCTCCAAGCCAAATATTAAAAAGATTTGCAAAAACATAAAGCAATGTCCCTATTCTTACTTTCAAAATTTCAATAAAAACATGTGAGATATATTAATATGTATTGAGTTTATTGCCCTTAAAATATCTCCATTATAATTCCAACATGATCAATATCAATAGATATAACTGTAAAGAAAAAATTTGGGGAGTACTTATTAATCTAAAATCATAATAGGGTTCTGAGGCCAAAATAGTTGAGACCTGATAGTCTAAATTTTAAAAAAAGAGAATTTACTTACTTTCACAATGTGGGGGAGGACCATTCCAATATGCATGATCACCTTTAAGCACACAGTGTAGAATTGACATACCAACTACGTAATAACTAGATGAGCAAAGAAAAAGTTACTGTTTTCTTTGGCAGCTTATGGTAAGATATACACAATAATGAAGGACGGTTTTTTAGATAGTTTTTTTTTTTGTACTATAGTAGTTTGAAGGATAGGTTTCTTAAATAAGTTAAGAAACTGCTAAACAAATCTAACTAAACTTTAGTCAGATGAAGAGTTTCTGTCTGTGAACACACACTGTCCAAGAGCTGTGATGTCTAGACACATCTGATGTGATCTGGCATCTTTGCTATCTCCTACAATCATATTACTTTGCTTCTATGTCTTTAATCATCCATTCTGCTCTGGGAGAATGGAGCAGAGGAGAAAAGCTTCCTTAGGAAAGGACTGCCTGGGCTCTAGTCCCATTTCTATGACTGACTCAAACTTGGGCAAACCATTTAAAGTTTCTTTTGTTCCTCAATTAAAAACATACAAATAACTAGGAGTGGTGGCACACGTTAGTCCCAGAACCCAGGAGGTCAAGGCATGCGTAGTTCTGTGAGTTAAAGGCAAATTTGGTCTACACAGCAGGCTCCAGGCCAGCCAGGGTTACATAGTGAGATCCTGTCACAAACAAACAAACAAAGCAAATATAAATCAAACATCTTGTAGGATTGTTCAAGAGAATTAGATAAATTTGAGTCTGAAGCACAGCAAGTAGAAATAATATATTGTACTAACATATCTTGTACTGTCATATTATGATCATAATGTCTTTCTAAGAACTTGTCAGAATTAATCCTGTCAAGTCTCCCAATTATTTACATTCATAGATTATTATTCTGGACTCCCATGTGATCACATGATGTATTCTTATCTGGAATCCTTTGCTATTTTGTTCTGATAACTTCTGTATCTACTGGGTTTCTCAACAGGCTTAGTCTTTGAAAAAGATTTATGACCTAAACTTTGGTTCCTTCAAAGTACCTAGAAAATTTCCTCCACATAGCTTTACCTGAATGTGCTTTTACTTGACAAAGTTAAAAAATTATTGCCAGGCATGGTGGTGCACGCCTTTAATCCCAGCAGGCGGATCTCTGTGAGTTTGAGGCCAGCCTTGTCTGCAAAGCATGTTCCAGGACAGCCAGGACTGTTACACAGAGAAACCTTGTCTCAAAATACAAAAACTAAAACAAAAAAATCATCAATGAAACTCAGCCAACTTTCCCCAAGAGTCACAGTTACTTCTAAAAGAGCTCTAGAGAATAACGACTTACTCAGTGGCTAATGCCCCCTTTGGAGACACTTTAGGTTACATAGCAGTCTGAAAAATAAGGTTTTCCAACTGAAATATTCTGTGGTAAAGATGAGTTATATTACATTTTGACTTGTTAACACCTTCCAGAATTCTCCTTTGGTTAGTTGTTCTACCTCGATTTCATGAGAGCACCAATTTAACCTTGAGTTGGCAGTAGGTCCACTTGACTGTCAATGATAAAGTCACCATGATTATCTATCCCTTTTGGATATGTAGCCCAGACTGCCCTCAAACTCATGGAGATCCACCTGCCTCATCTTCCTGAGTACTGAAATTACAAGATACCCACCACCCTTGGCAGATTACTCCATTCTTAATGTTTAATCATAGACATTATAGATACAGCAAGTATGATACAGATTTGTTTTCCTTCCATTTCTTTATTTATTAAGCATCTCTCTTACCTCCATAAAGTACCCAAATGTTGTTTGGCTAGGAGCACACCTTGTCACATAGTGAGCAAAATTAAAGCCAATTTACTTGAATGCTTAAAAAGAGAAGTAGAACAATGGAATCAGGAACATTTACCTTATTTCCCATAAGGAGCAACTTACCCATCCATACAAGTAAATTGAGCTCGACCACCCCATGAAATTCTGCCATCTAGGAGGTGTACTTTGCCAAATTCAGGTTCTGCTAATGTAGGACATTCTATTTCTAGAAGAATATAATAATAAAAAATTTAATTCAACTTCAAAGCCAGTTGCACTTGAACTAAAGTAAAAAAAGTCATACTTGGTTCTTTTGAGTTTATGGATTATTTTTCTCTAATAGTTATAAGAGTGTGGTGATTTGAATAAGATGTCCTCCATAAGGGCATTTGAATAATGGGTCTCCAGTTGATGGCTGTTTGAGGAAGATTAGGAAGTAGAGCCTTGCTGGAGAAAGTATGTCACTAGGGCATGCTTGGAGGTTTCAAAAGACTTGTGCCATTCCCAGTATACTCTCTGGTCCTACTTGCCATTCTGAGACATAAGCTCTCAGCTGTTCCTGCCACCATGCTTTTGATCCACCATCATGGACTCTAACCCCTGAGACCACAAGCCCAAATGAACCCTTTCTTTTATAAGTTGTCCTGGTCATATGCTTTACCATAACATCAGAAAAGTAACTAAAACAAAAGACAAGCACAGATTGACAATTACAAAATCAACTAAATTTCCAAAAAAAAAAAAAAAAATCCCCATAAATTTCTCGAAGCCTGAAAAAAACCCTCACATTTAAATAAAAGCTTTGTTTCACATAGGAAAAGCATTGCTGCAATAAGGGAATATGCACCCCATCCTAAAAATTAAGCAAAAAAAAAAATGAGTTTACTTACTAGCACAACCATGATCTGAAATAGGGAACCATGTATGATTTGGTTCACAGGTAGCAACCATGATGAATGGATACAGAAATATGTATCCTCTTTTACACTTATATTCTATTGTCTCTCCAACCTCATAATAGGGTTTAGTTTCTTCCTTGGGTTCCATAGCTTCAAATGGTGGTGGTAGTTCACAGGCATCTAGGGATAAGAGGGCAAGAACATGAAGATGAAGTGTGAATATCACTTTTATCAACTAAGAAATGTTATTTTGTGGCAGGAAGTACAGAAAAAAGAAACGTTTTTATCAAGATTCTAAACTATTAGTACATGCCTTTCTTTACTCAAGCAGTGGCGGTAGTGCAATAATATCCCTAACGAGTTTAAAATAACATCAGCTTTTGGGTCATTTCAGAATGAACTGAACTTTTATTCAAAAGTAAAGCAAGGAGACATGGTTAATGATTTTGGTTTTTTTAAAAAGAAAGATACGAGACCATCCTGTTCTTAAGGACTATGTCTCATTCCTTATCACTTCTCTAGTACCCAGTACCGAAGTTGAATGAGTCTTGTGATTAATTCTTTACTCTCTTTAAATTCAAATTCATATTCTTTTTTTTTTTTTTTTTTTTTTTTTTTTTTGGTTTTTTTCGAGACACGGTTTCTCTGTGTAGCTTTGCGCCTTTCCTGGAACTCACTTGGTAGCCCAGGCTGGCCTCGAACTCACAGAGATCCGCCTGGCTCTGCCTCCTGAGTGTGGGATTAAAGGCGTGCGCCACCACCGCCCGGCTTCAAATTCATATTCTTTATTAGTCAGATAATTTATTTGCTTTGATGATATATTAAAATCATGTTTTATTTGCTGTTTTTCAGCCAGTCTTAAAAACAATTTTTTATTGGTTTAGCTATAAATATTTCCCTGTGTTAGTGCTTCTTTCATATTACACTTTACTGGTTTATTATGAACTCATTCTGCATTACTGCTATAATTAGAAAGTGAATTCCAAATACTGTGGGTTGTATTTTCCTGAAAGTACAGTAATAACAGATATCAGAACCTATAACAATAGTGATGAGGATTTTTAAAAATTAGAAATCCAATATTCAGCACTCTTCATACTCATTATTTAAAAGTTTCTCCCTCTGTAAGATGAGAAAACTGAAGTATCACAAGGCGGAATAACCTGTTCAAGAATGCATTCCAACTATGTAGCAGACTAAGTGTCCAGTTAGGCAGCCTGTGTCCGGACCACACTGGGCACCACTGCCAATGCTGTGACCCTTGTCCTCATCTGGAACTCCCCAAAGCAGATTCCATCCTATCCTGTGTTTAGTCCTCAAAAAAATTGCCTTTTATGGTGCTTGGAGGCATTACAGCAGCTCTAGTTTAGACTCAAGTTGTACTAAGTACATCAGGTAAAAACATCACAGCCTGAACTGTTCCAAACTAGGCCCTCGCTTCTCATGATTCTTTCGCACTCTATTTTTCTCTTGTCGTTTTTTGTGTCAAACTAAGTAGTTGCTGGTCAGTTGTGTCCTACTTGGGCTGTCTTTGCTTACATTGTTCCACAGCCCAGTTCCTAGCTATGCACACTGAGCAACTCTCTCCTCTTTATAGACACCTGGAGGGAACATCTTGTGCCTCAACTATGGAAGCAGCACACATTTCTCTTCCTTTGGGCTGTCCCCTACCAGGATATCTCAGCTAGGTCACATGTTGGCTGTGTTCAATAGTTAAGATGAAATCTACTCATCAATGTGGCCACAATATCCAGCACCAGCTCCTCACAGTGGCATAACAGTACAATAAAACACTTGCAAGAATTATATTGTCATTTTTTTTTATAGTGAAAATAGTCATTTTAAAGATTTAATCATTGGAGAAAGGAGAGCCATTTTTTTGGGTCTGTCTGCTAGTATTTTATAACTTAGCAGCTGATCACATAAAGACTATTCCCCTACACTGTAGCATACAGAGTAAGGACTGACATACTAGAGTGTAAGCATTTACTGATCTTAGAAAGACCTAAAATAGGTATTAAGAGCAGACACAACAGGAAGCAGCAGCTTTGTTCAAAGAAGCAGCCGCTCTTCTGAAGGAAGGAGACCAACCTAAAAATCTGACAGATTCTTTTCTGCATTCCTGATGACAGGCTTTCTATGCTGGACACTGTCATAAACCCTTTTCCTCACAAGTTGAGTTGTTCCAAAAATGAGACCCTATTCTATCCTTCAATTCTCCCTGCCTACCACAATGAGTTTTTCTTTTATGTTGTCCAGGTTTCATATCTATCTTTAGTTTTCAGATTTTATATTGTTTTCCCTCCTCTTCATTTCCACCTCCATTTATGTTATATCCTATTTATTTATCTGTTTTTGTCTATTTCAAATAGCTTCAGAGTCTTCTTAAACATTTGGCTTGAAGTCTATTCCAAACATTATTCTTCTAAAAAACCATTGGCTTCTTATTATTGCTAGTACCTGCCCCTTTTCTTCCTTGTGAAGTGAATTTTTATAGAGATCAGTGAAAAGTAAAGCTCTTTAAACAACTTTCCTCCTGCAGGAAGGAAGAATCTTCTCTGTGCTCTGTGCCTTGGCCAAATATGATATTTAACATTCTGGTACTTGAGTTATGTAAGAGTGCCAACACTAAGGAAAAAAAAAAGCAGCCATTTGAAGTAGTAAATGTGAAAAAAGATAAGATCTATGCTTTCCAATGGGGAGTGGTAGAGAATAGAAAAGACAATTTTAAAAGTGATTGCAAGTTGAGAGGAGGATAAGCTGGGCTATGTCTACCGAGGGTAGTCAGAGGAGGTCTCCCTAAGAGGTAACACTACAGTGAAGTTTGAAGAGAAGACAGTCAAATATGTAATGTCAGGGGATGGTTCCATATACGGGAAAAACAGTAACAAGTCAGTGGTTTAAAGTGGCACAGTTTGGATTGTTGTTTGTCCTTCCCCCAGTGATTTTTTTAAAATCTATTCAGAAAAGCATGCTCCTTTACTCCAGAGCTTGGTTCTATTCTTCTTCTTCTTCTTCTTCTTCTTCTTCTTCTTCTTCTTCTTCTTCTTCTTCTTCTTCTTCTTCTTCTTCTTTTTTTTTTTTTTTTTTTTTTTTTTTTTTTTGTTTTTTTGTTTTTTGTTTTTTGTTTTTTTCGAGACAGGGTTTCTCTGTGAAGCTTTGTGCCTTTCCTGGATCTCGCTCTGTAGACCTGGCTGGCCTTGAACTCACAAAGATCCGCCTGGCTCTGCCTCCAGAGTGCTGGGATTAAAGGCATGTACGACCACCGCCCAGCAGTTCTATTCTTTAGTGTGAAGCTTTGGTTAATATTTGCCACTCCTAATAAATATAAGCAAATATTTATAGATCATCTACTATGTATCTGTCACTAGGGATCTATCAGCATAATGAAGTGCCTGCTTATATTCATACACATATATGTGTGTGAACAGCCAGTGGAAGAGGATCACAAAAACAACACTGGTTCATGACTGCCTCCCAGAATATTCATCCTTAGACCAGCACAGAGTCTGGAACATTGAAGGCAAATGTTGCTGAATGGATGCTACTAATGAGAGATACTGAAATACATACAGACTATATGTAAAGGATTGTGTGTGTGTACCAGGATTTTTCTTTTGGGCCACTAACTAGCTCTCAAATCATGACATGGAAACTTATTTAATGTTTTGAATGCTCATCCTAGCTTAGGCTCCTTTCTGTCTATTTAAATCTATTTAAATTAAATTAACCTGTTTCTCTTCATCTACCTTTTTCCTTGGGGCTTTTTCCTTTTTTTTCCCTCTCTCTCTCTGTATTTCCTACTTTCACTGCCTGTGTCTTCTGGCTAGTGGCTGCCTGGCATCTTGCTCTAGGCATGTCTCTCATTGACTCCTCTCCTCTTCTCCTCCTCATTCTCCTATTTATTCTCTTTCCTTGCCAGTCCTGCCTATCCCTTCTCTGCCTAGCTATTGACCATTCAGCTCTTTAGTAGACTAATCAGGTGCCTTAGGCAGGCAAAGTGAAACAAATGCAACATATCTTTGCATAATTAAACACACATTCTTACATTATTAAGCAAATGCAGCATAAACAAATGTAATAATACACCTTTACACAGTTAAAGTAATATTCCACAGCATAAACAAATGCAACATGTCTTTACATAGTTAAAATAATATTCCACAACAGTATGTATCAGGGACAGACACAGAGGATTGAAAGACAGGACACAGAAATATTGTTCTTTGTGTAAATTTTATACAGTAAGCAAGTATAGTATTTATTCCATGTAATGAAACACCACCAAAATGTGATGGGAGAAACCTTGAGTTTTTGTTCATGAGCTGAGGTGAAAACCAGACTGTTACTTATACTTGTCTTAGGAGTGATGTTTAGATTTTCTTTTCTACTATGACTTTGTCTTTAAAGACGATAAACAATGTCTCAAAGCCATTTGGTAATAACACCAGTCACTGTCTATATTGGCTATGATAACTCCAAGTCAGGAGGAGGGGTGTGAGGAATATGATCAAATATGTTTTATGTGAAAAAAATCTAATAAAAATGTAAAGCCAAACAAAACAGTCACTTGTAAACCAAGCCCATTTTGCCTCAGGCAACAAGTAAACTTGACTCAAGAAAAAACAAGCCAGGTGTGACTTTCCCTCCCCTCTAAACCTAGAGGGTTGCTCACCCACAGCACAAGCAGTGCACTCTGCCTTCCCTAGAGGTAAACACCAGAGCTACCCTAATTCCTGAAAACAATGCAAACTGCTACTAACACAGCCAGGCTCTGGATGAACATCTACTCCTCTCTCCACTCAGGCAGCTTACCCCTTAAGTGCTGCTCACCAAGAAAGTCTGCACTTTGGGAATGGAGACTGCATGGTCTCCACATTACACATTTGCACAACTCTAGAACTCTACCAGGTCCTCCATCCCAACCTTGCCCATCGCAAACTCAGATGAGCTCCTCGCTATCCACCTGACCTACAGGCTAGGTACCAACATCCCGGAGACACAGACTCTCTCCTGGATCCTACCAGATAAAGTAGACAGCAGGAACAGAAGGGCCTCTGCGCAAATGCCCAGGAAGCACCACCAGAAAGTGTAGGTCTTCCTCCTGCGGCGGGGAGGCTTTGCGTCCGGCGCGAGAGGCGGCGCCGTCATGTTACAAGAATGAAGGGAAAACTGAGCGCCAGGTAGTCAGAGAGCAGCTTTTGAGCTAAGTGAACAGACGCAACAATCCTGAAACTAAAGTGTGCTGGGCGACACAACAGGTGGGCGTGGCCAGGCCGCTCCCAGGAGGTTAGTGACTCAAGGTGGTGCTGGCTAGGCCAATCGGCTGGCAGTAAGGCGGGGCCTCAGTTCAAGGGGCTGGAACAATGGGGTTGAGCTCCTGCCCAGGAATATCTGGCTTGTCAACTGTCAGGTGTGCTGCTTCTGTAAAACATTTAACTCCTCCCATATGTAGCTGCACTCCTCCTAAGTCCTCTAGGGCTTTGCTGCACCCCTCGGCTTGGGTGGCAGTCTTCCACAGTCAGGGTTGTGCTCCTCTATGGGCTGTCTCCTAAGTGAAATTGCTCTGTTCCTCCCGCAGCTGCTCTACAGCGGCTCTAGGGTGTGCTTACCAGCTGGAGCTGACCCTGGCTCACATAAAGGAGACTACTCAACTCAGGAAGGGTGAAAGACCAGTTGGCCCTGTGATCGTTGCTCGGAACTTGAGCTTGAAGAATAAAAGCACGGAGACCTTAAAACAGAGGCCTGGGAGCACAGCTGTGGGTCACGGCACAGCCAGCACCCCTGGTTCTCATTTTATCCATGCTGCTTCATACTTGCCTTTCTGTTCGTTGTTGTATTTGGCATTAGTCATATCGCATTAGGGAAAGTACCCATATTTTCGTCGTTTGAATTATCTACGGTCTCATCTCACAATCCTCAGATCTCAAAGGTTTGCCCACTGGGTTCCCAGCCTCTAAAGTCATTTTCCTCCCCCCCCCTCGACCCACGGTTGCTGTAAATTATTGTACAGAACACTTCCCTGGGGCAGCGAGCATTGCAAGCCCACTCGAAGTGGAGCTACCCTCTGCCTCAGCCCTCCTTTGGAATGCTTTCAGTGACTGTGTTGACAGGATACTGACAGCTGCCTGAAGTCTAGAGTCAAACCTTTGGATGAAGGAGGTTTCAAAACAGAAGTGGTTTCTCCAATTCATGGGAAATATTTGGTTTAACTGTCAACGAGAAGCAAACAGGGAGGAACAAGAGGCATGTGCATCAGAAAAGGACTCAACTTCTTGTAAGGTTTATGATGTGTGGCAGGACAGTGGAGTGGAGGGGCATTTATTAAGTGGTGGAGAAATCAGCTGTTAGGTGCTTTTTGTGTGTGTCCCTCAGGAATGATCATGTTTACATTATGTTTTTCAGAGAGTGGGGTAATACCTACAGGCCAGCTGACCTTTCTGCACAGTGGAGCAGGATCTAACTTACTCTCTGAAAGTTTAGAAAAAACCAAGTAGAGAAACAAGGACTGTTCTTAGAAGGATACGTATTTTGTCCATTTTTGGCTTTGTATCTGTTTCTGTGCCTCTGTGTGTGTAGTGTTTTGTGTATGTACTTGTTAGTATGAGTGCATGTACCTGTGCATATAGGTATGTGTATGTGCATGAGTGTGCATGTGGTTGTGGGAGGCCAGGGATCAACATCAGGTGTCTTTCTCAGTCACTCTGTCTTAGCTAGGGTATCATTGCTGTCAAGAGACACCATGACCACAGTAACTCTTATAAAGGAAAACATTTATTGGGGCTGGCTTACAGTTCAGAGGTTGCTTATTATTGTCACGGTGCAACATGGTAGCACACAGGTGCTAGAGAAGGAGCTGAGAGTTCTATGTCTGGATCCACAGGCAGCAGGAAGAGACTGTGAGCCAGTAGGCCTGGCTTGAGCTTCTGAGACCTCAAAATCTAATGACTCACTTCCTCCAACAAGGTCATTCCTCCTAATAGTGCCACTCCCTATTGATCTGTGGGGGCCATTTTTATTCAAAACACCACATTCCCCATCTTATTTTGTGAGGCAGAGTCACTGAATCTAAAGCTCATGGAGCCAGCAAGTTCTAGGAATCTTCCTGTCTCTGTCTCTCCAGCTCTTGGCCTTACAGCACTCTGGGGTGTAGCAGGAATCTTAGAAGGTCTTATTAATAAAATCAAACCTGAGGCCAGTTATTGGGGTGAACACTGGAAGGTCAGAGAGACAGAACAAGCCACAGCTAACCTCACCTGGCCAACTTCTCAGCTGATCTTGTTTCCTCAGACTGGAAGCCTCTGTGTCCTCATATCCGAATGGCTCTCAGCTGAACTGTGCTGCTCAAAACCTAAAAGCTTAACCAGCCAAATGCTTAACCAGCCAAATGCTTCTAGTTTCTGGTTCTTATGCCTTATATACCTTTCTGCTTTCTACCACCACTCCCTGGGATTAAAGGCTTGCTTTCTGGGATTAAAGGCATGAATCACCATGGTTGGCTGTATCCTTGAACAGATGGATTTCTGCCTCTGGGATGCTAGGATTAAAGGCATGTGCTACCACTGCCTATCCTCTATGTTTAATATTGTGGCTGTTATATTTTCTGACCCCAGATAAGTTTATTAGGGTGCACAATATTTTGGGGGAATACAATACCACCACATTTCCCCTTTGTCTAAAATTTAAAAAAGCATATAATATAAGAAAAATTATCCAATAAGTATATACTATACAGTCAAAAATTACATTAACAATGTCTAGTCCACTAACATTTGACAGATTCAGAGAAAATAATTCCATTATCTATCCTATTTTGGTAAGTCCAAAATGTACCTAATTCACTTTCTATCCTAACTAATCTTCAACTGTAACTAATCTTCAACTCTAACTAAGTAACCTTCAACTCTAACTAACTAATCTTCAACTCTCTCAGAGACCCAAGAAGGAAATAATATTACCTAATAAATGTAGCTGGAGAGTTTTTCTCGCCAAGTCCCGGCAGTCCGACAGCCCACTTATAAAATAAACATACAGTCACTTATATTATTTAAATTGTTTGGCCTAATGGCTCAGGCTTCTAGCTATCTAGTTCTTACATCTTAAATTAATCCATTTCTATAAATCTATACCTTGCCACGTGGCTCATCAGCATCTTCACATGCTGCTTGTCCTGGTGGCGGCTGGCAGTGACTCCTTCTGCCTTCCTGTTCTCTCAATTCTCCTCTCTGTTAGTCCAGCCTATACTTTCCTGCCTGGCCACTGGCCAATCAGTGTTTTATTTATTGACCAATCAGAGCAACACATTTGACATGCAGACCATCCCACAGCACTGGGGCTTTTATGTGGATTCTAGGGATCTGAATTCAAGTCCTCATGCTTCCACAGTGGCACTTAAAAAGTCAATATATTTTATTACAAACATCCGAGAGTTCTCTAATAGATAATATCCTTTTGTCTACAAGTTGTCTTTTTGTGTGGTGGTGGTGATGAGGGTGGGTAGGTGGGAGGGGGTCAGTGGCCTTTGCATAGGCTACTTTTCCTTCCCTTATCTTTCATATCTAGCTCTTCCTATGGGGATTGTCTTAGACAAAATACCATGACCAAAAAATAAGTTGGGAAGAGGTTTATTTGGCTTACACTTTCACATTACAGTTCACCATCAAAAGAAGTCAGAACAGGAGCTCAAGCAGAGCAGGAACTTAGAGGCAGGAACTGATGCAGAGCTATAGAGGAAAACATCTTACTGGCTTGCTTCTCATGACTTGCTCAGCCTTTCTTTTCTTTTCTTTTTTCTCCTTTTTTTCTTTTCAAGACAGGGTTTTTCTGTGTAGCTTTGTGCCTTTACTGGAGCTCACTCTGTAGCCCAGGCTGGCCTTGAACTCAGAGATCCGCCTGGCTCTGCCTCCGGAGTGCTGGGATTAAAGACATGTGCCACCACCTCCCGGCTCAGCCTGCTTTCTTTCAGAACTCATGATCACCTGTTGGAGGTAGTCCCAAACACAATGGGTTGCATTCCCACATCAATCACTAATTAATAACCTACCGGCCTACATACAGCCTAATCTTATTGAGGCATTTTCTCAATCAAGGCTTCCTCCTCTCCAGTGACTCTATCTTGTGTTAAGTTGACATAAACTAGCCAGCACAGTGTCAAACCAATTATTGTATAACACATCCTCAAAGCATCTATTAAAACACAGAAACTAGCAGTAATTATATGCAAACCTTTTGTTCACTATCTAGGAGTCTGACATTCTCTTGAGATCATGAGCATAGCTCAAAGTATCACACATACACACAAAGAATAACGATATGGGGCCACTTTTTGTTTTTTCTTCACATGTATATATGTGAAGTATGAACGCATATATGTATGTGTCCATGAACACATGTGCACACATCCTTGTATGTATGTGTGTGTCACGCACACATACCTTTGAGGCCTGAGGTTGAAATTGGGAATTTTTTTTAAAAGTTGTATTTATTTTTATTCTATGTTTATGAGTATTTTGCCTGAATATATGTCTGTACACCATGTGTATGTAGATGAGACCAGATGAGGGTGTTGGAACCTCTGGAATTACATCTGGAGTTACAGATAGTTGTGAGCTGAGCCACCACATGGGTTCCAAGAACTGAACCCTAGGTTCTAGGCAAGAGTAACAAGTGCTCTTAACCATCTCTCCAGCCCCAGAAATCTTGTTCAGTTGCTCCCCAACTTTATCTTCCAAGGCAGGGAAGGTCTCTCAATCAAATTCAGAGCTCACTGTTACAGAGTTTTATGGTCTTATTAAATGGTCTTATTAATAAAATCAAACCTGAAGCCAGGTATTGGGGTGAATGCTGGAAGATCAGAGAAGCAGAACAAGCCATAGCTACCTCACCTTGCCAATTCCTCAGACTGGATGCCTCTCAGCTGAACTGTGCTGCTCAAAAGCCTAAAAGCTTAACCAGCTACTAGTTCCTGGTTTTCACGCTTTATATACCTTTTTGCTTTCTGCCATCACTTCCTGGGATTAAAGGCTCACTTCTTGGGATTAAAGGCATGAATCACCATGCCTGGCTGTTTCCAGTGTGGCTTTAAACTCACAGAGATCCAGGCAGATCTCTGCCTCTGGAATGCTAGGATTAAAGGTGTGAGTGCCACCATTTTTGGCTTCTATATCTAGTGGCTGTTCTGTTCTCTGACCCCAGATAAGTTTATTAGGGTGCACAATAATTTGGGGAACACAATACCACCACAGTTTAGATAGCCAGTTTGCTCAGGCGATAATATCCTCAGCCTTCTGAGGCTAGAATTACAGGAGGAATCCTGAGAATCTGAACTCTGGTACTCTTACTTGTGTGTAAGGGCTTTAACTGCTAAGCTCTCTCCCTAGCCAGGACCATTTATTTTAAAAGTGTGAACGTGTGATTATTAACTAGGTAAGTTCTTTAAAAAAGTAGCATATAATTTATTAATTTCTCTGAGGTACCACGTGATGTTTATAAAGTATATGTCCATATACATTGTATATTTGTGATGGTTAAGGAATCTCCATTCCATACCAGGTGCCCTCCTAGTACCTTTTGGCCTCTGGCCTAAATTCCTGAAAGATGAGCCCCTAGCATTCTGAACCTTCTCCAGAATGGTGAAATGGCTGTGAGATAATCAACTGCTTGCTTGCTCTGGCTTCTGTAAACATGCTTATTGCTGTGCACAGGGGAGTGAGACAGCTCCTTTATTGCTATTTACATGGGGAAAGAGACAGATCCTCATGTAGCTGAGGGGAGTGAAACAGTTTCTCATACAGCTACAAATTCCACAGAAACAAGATAATTGTGGTCTCCACCTTTAAAAACCTTCCCTTAAACCCTTCTGAATAGTACATCTTCAATTTAGCCTTAAGGCTGCTCTGCAAGCAGCTTCAATAAAAATTTTAATTATAGTCTGGATTGAACTGAACTCTGTTGTGGTTGTATTGTGTTCCCCAAAATATTGTGTACCCTAATAAACTTATCTGGGTTCAGAGACAGAACAACCACAATATTAAACATAGAAGTTAGGCAGTGGTAGCACACGCCTTTAATCCTAGCATTCCAGAGGCAGAAATCCATCTGTTCAAGGATACAGCCAAGCATGGTGACTCCCGCCCTTAATCCCAGAAAGCAAGCCTTTAATCCCAGGGAGCGATGGTAGAAAGCAGAAAGGTATATAAGACGTGAGGACCAGAAACTTGCAGCATTTGGCTGGTTAAGCTTTTAGGTTTTGAGCAGCACAGTTCAGCTGAGAGCCACTGGGATGAGGACACAGAGGTTTCCAGTCTGAGGAAACAAGACCAACTGAGAAGTTGGCCAGGTGAGGATAGCTGTGGTTTGTTCTGTCTCTCAGATCTTCCAGCATTTCACCCCAATAATTGGCCTCCAGGTTTGATTTTATTAATAAGACTCTTTAAGATTCCTGCTACACTCTGTAACATAATATTTGTAGACGAATTTCTAAACGGTCTTATGAAATAAAAAAAAAAAAAAAAAAAAAAACTAGGAGCCAAATATAGGAATGAAAACCTGAGAGAGATCAGAGGAACAGAAACAGCCACATGCTAACCTCACCTCATCAACTCTACAGCTTCCAAAAGCAAGACTTCCTATCTACCTATGCCTATATGCCTTGATATTCTGCCATCTAATTTGTTCTCTCTGTCCAGCTACATCACTTCCTCTTCCTGCCCAGCTCTGTCACTTCCTGTCTGTCTGTACAGACCTCCAGGGTTAACTAGTGTTGGAATTTAAGGCATGTGCCACCACACCTGGCTCTGTTCCCAGTGTGGCCTTGAACTCACATAGATCCAGACAGATCCCTGCCTCCCAAGTGATAGGATTAAAGGCGTGTGCTAACATTGCATGACTTTTGTTTACTATAGTGGCTGGCTTTTTCCTCTGATCCTCAGGTAAATTTTATTGGGAGACACAGTATATTGGGGAACACAATACATCACCACAAATATTCAAATCAGTTAAACATATCAATCTCAATTATTTATCATTTCTTTTTTTGCATTTTCATCAAGTTTTTTTAAAAATTTATTTATTAAATTTAATTTTACATATCAGCCATGGATTCCCTTGTTCTCCCCTCCTCCTGCCCCCCCTATTTATCATTTCTTTATAGGAAAAAGTTTATAAATAATACAGAGCATGGTACAAAAGAACTTTCAAAGTAGAAGAAATGCAGTGTTTAGTTTTTTTCAGACAGTCTGTTGAGTAATCTTGGTCACTTTGCCCTATCACCATTTAAAATATTTTTAAATAAGCAAAAGTTACTTCTATTCCATAGAGAAGGTGGTAAGTGATATTACATAAGCTTTTTATTGATATGTTTAGAGTGTGTTCTTTTTTAAAAATGTATTAGTAATGGCTATTGTTACACAGAATAATTATTATTTGTTTTTATATATTTTTGCATTTTCCTAATGTTTTTTAATGAACCTATTCCATATTATGAACATTTTAAAATAAGAAAGGAAAACGATGGATTTATAAAGCAGAACTCTTGGACTACATCTTTCTTCTTTCTTCAAGTCATTCAATTTTCTGTCCACTCAGTCTTTATGTTAGTTAGTCCTCTAACTTTATGGCGTGTGATTTCAATATAAGGTAAGGGTGCAAGGGAGTAACAACCAAGCAGGCAGGCTAAAAGTGAATTTTACTGGATGCTGTGGAAGCATTATTATCCCTAAACAAAATTCTCTGAATGTCTGTGAAGTAATGTCAAAAACTTGAATCTTAGATCTTTCTCTGTTGAAATGAATTGGCCTCTTAACTAACATGGAATCCCAGGTATCCTCTAACTTTGCAGTTTTTGATGATTTTTGTTTTTGTCCATTTTGTCAAGAAGGGACATTAAAATCATAGGATGTTTTCATTTAGATAACAGCATGATGGATAACTGAACTATCATGAATTCATATGCCAATAATCAGGATGCTGGTATTACATATAAATGCAGATTCATCAAAAGTGTTCATTACCCTCTTTTCTGTTTTTCGTGTAGGGCACAAGAAAGTATGATGTAAAGGAGGAAGTGGAGTGGAAAGAAGAAATTAATGAGTACTTTCATGTTTTTCCTTCTGTCAGTTAATAAGCAGAGACTTGATCTGGAAAATACATAGGTCATCCACAATGCACAAAGCATTTCCTTGAGTCTCTTTAGAAGTGTGCTTGTGGCAGAGATGTAAATGATGGCTAAGCCTCTCAGAGGAAAGTTAGCTTTAGAAATTGTGTCCATTCCTGTTACTACCATGAAAAATAAGCAAGGATGGCATATTCAGTACAAGGTACCCAAGTTCTCCCCTAACAAAACTGCTTCCTTTCCTTTATGGCCTGAATGTTGTCCCTCGACCAGTAGACAAATCCCTAAGAGGTCCACCTGCCTTCCATTGGTTACTGCCCACTTGATTGCTCCTCATTGTTTTCTTTCTATCAAGACTGGTCAGCATCACCCACCTATACTCCTATAAACATTCTCTCCTTCACCACATAGCTATATCTTTGACATATGCCTCCACCTTTTCATTTCACTTTGACATCTGGCCTGGGCACACAGGTCTTGTGCTTAGTATAGATTCTCACTCATTGTCTACAAAATGTTGCCAAAAATAATTAACCTTAATGCTTTGGTAGACTGCAGTCAAGATGACCTTGATCTGTTTATATGACTTTTGATCCTCTTGCCTCAGGGTTTTCCAGAGTGATTACAGGAGTCAGTCATCACATCTGGCTCAATATATACAAAATATTCTGTGTATTTACTGCTGTGGGATGTTCTGTATGTCCTGTGGGAGCCCGTTCTCAGGTTCCTTGTGCGTTACAGCAGGTCGTATAGAGGATGATTGGAATGGGCTGAGTGCAGGTGTTGAGATGTCTGCACTTGCTGTGTGGGGATGGTCTGTATGTCAAGTTGTTCTGATTGGTTAATAAATAAAACCTGATCGGCTGTGGCTAGGCAGGAAGGATAGGCAGGACTAACAGAGAGGAGAAATAAAGGACAGAAAGGCAGAAGGACTGCTGCAGCCGCCCATGACAGAGACGCTGCAGCCGCGCCATGACCAGCAGCATGTGAGCGCTGGTAAGCCACGAGCAGTGGCAAATATAGATTTCTAGAAATGGTTATTAAAGATATAGAAAAGTTAGCAAGAAGCTGCACGACATACAGTTTGTAAGCAATAAGTCTCTGTGTTACTTGGTGGGTCTGAGCGGCTGTGGGACTGGGGTAAAAGAGATTTGTCTGATGTGGCAAGCAGAAAAACTCTAGCTACAATTTACCATTTAAAAATGAATTTATACCACTTATTTATTTATTTTTATTTATTTTTGAGAAAGGTTAAATGTCCTGAGAGGCCTTGAACTTGTAGCAATCCTTCTGTGTCAACCTCTCAAGTGAAGGAATTACATGTATAAATTTTATACATGTGTAAAACATTACAGGCAAGATATGCTTGGTGTTCCAAACAGTCATCACTTTGCAATGTGGCTATTTAGGAGGCCTCTTGGGTGAGTGAATTCCGAGGTGGGCTAGTGGAACTTGGGCAAAAAGAAAGATGGGAAAGAATTTCAGGTGAGTAATCTTGCATATACAAGTCTAAATAAATGATATTTTGAGCACTTTCATGGAATGTTTTAAAAACAGTTTCCTGTAAAAACAACCCTAGCTCCAGTTGTTATTTTCTTCCTACAGTGTGACTACATGGTTAGCCTGGAATTGATTCTGCACAACTTTCCCATCATAGATCCCAACAGTAAAGGAAACAACTCAACACCTAAGAACCTTGGATGAAGATCTTAGAGAATTCCCTCAAAGCACAGCATTCTATGTCATTCTGTCTCAAAAAATTTTACATTATTACTCTTTTCCTCTTTTATTCATTTATATGTGCTATTACAGAAGTAGTATGATATTTTCCCTTCAAACTTCTGGACTAACATAAAAAGACATTGTAGGATGGCATACTGCTGTCACCTCAACTTTCCTATTCCCTGGTGGATTATCCATGATGACAATAGTCTCTTGAGGAAGATGATCATTAAAACTTAGGGGATAACATAAATTCTAAGTTAAAAAAAATGAATATTTCATTTTCTTTTATATATAATATGGAAAAACAAGCTTCAAGACAAAAGGGAAGAAGTGACTAGGAAACCAGAAAATAAACAGAAAGCTTTGCAAATTCACCTCCATTGCAGAAGAAAATAGTAACTGTGGTTTTTTTTGTTTAAAAAATTTAAGTTGCCTGTATTTAAATTCTACTGATTATAAAATGCCTTCCTTGTGCCTCCTATTTTTTTTTCCTGAAGGCCTCTTCTACTGTCCATTGCTGAATTACAGATTTTAGCCATATATATCAGGAGAAAAGGCCAAGTTTCAATTAATGCACATTTAGTCAGAAAGAAGGACATAGAAGAATTTTATTAAACAATGTGATGTTTTTGCTTCTGCTTATTAGGAGAGCAGCCCAATTCCTTTCCAGAGCATAAGCTGCTATTATTTCTTCTGTGTGTGTGTGTGTGTGTGTGTGTGTGTGTGTGTGTGTGTGTGTGTGTGGCTTGTTTGTTTAGACAGGATGTCAGGTAGCCCAGGCTGATCTCAATCAAACTCCTTATATAACTGAAAATGACTTTGAACTGATCCTTTTGCCTCCACCTTCCAAGTATCAGGATTACAGACCTGCACAGGTTGTGCTATGAAAAACAGCTCTGTGTGGTACAGAGTTATGGAGCTGTGAATGTGAGGGGCCCAAGGACAGGGATGAGGTAACTGAGTAAGAAGTAGAGATCTGAGCAATCTGTAAGACATTACTGAATAAGGCAAGGGAAGAGGATAGAAATCCAGGGCTTAAGGGGACTAGCCAATAAAACATTTGTTGTCACTGCTGGATCTCTGATAGAAAGTTGAATTTCCCAGTGTCACTTGTGACCACAGAGAACAATGCCATGTCAGTTTACAGTGAAAAGCTGTTGGTATGTGAAATTGTCAAAATTGGAGTGATCTTATTTACTACTCAAAACTGCTTTAAAAATAGGACAAATTTGTGAGTATCTAGGGCTTGGTGGGCCATGTGGCTTCTGGGCCTGATTCACCGCTCACCTGCTACTAGGGTTGGAAAGCAGCCACCGACAACATGACTGGGTGAGTATGCGCAATTAGAATGGCTTATGCAATTCGAGAGGCCAGCTGAATTTGGCCCAGATGGCAGTTGGAGCCTTGGAATCATTATTTGGTTTTTACTTCAGTTATGTCATCATGCTGCATTTGGTTGTAGTATTACTTCACTTTCAACCCCAAACCTTTGTCCGATATTTGACATATAAGGGATTGTGGTGAGGATGCATGGAAGAGGTGAATGATGAGTTAGGGATGGAAAGAGCTACAGTAGAGAACAGAAAAGAAAGAGAGAGAAGCCAGACGGTGGTGGAACATCCCTTTAAGTCCAGCACTTGGGAGGCAGAGATGGGCAGATCTTTGAGTCTGAGGCCAGCCTGGTCTAGAGAGTAAGTAAGTAAGCCAGCATAGCCAGAGCTACACAGAGAAACCCTGCCTCAAAAATTAAAAAAAGGGGGTGGTGGTGGTGGTGGCAATGGGGGGAGTCTCAGGAAGTGAGGAACAAAAATCAGTGAAAATCAGAAATCAGGAAAGAGGTGAAGAGCCTTAAGAGATTCAAATGAGTATGTGGGTATCCCCCTAGAGATGAGGTACTTGGCTTCCATGGGAAAAAGCAAAGCCCACTGCTCCGCAAAGGCTCATAGTACACACCTTGACAGTTCCCAAACAAAATCATAAAAATGGCAATAATCCAGCTCAAGAAGTTTCCAACTTCTGTGTGTAATACCCTGTTTGAATTGTTTCTATTTTTGAATCTTAGTTGCTGCAAACATTTTGAACTCAGGATGTGCATAGATACCTGCTGTTCTCCTGACTTGCGAGCAGAGCTTGAGGGTGAATACAGCTGTCTTCTTGAGAATTGAAATGGATACTCACTTCTTTACACTTTTCATCTGTGATATTGCTAATTGGTAGGGAGAATAAAAGGAAAACTGTATGAATCATGTTAATTTTGAAAGTAACTAATAACTTTCATTTTGAGATTTAAGTTATAGATTTACTAAGTAAAATCTTGGATTAGGAAATACTAAACCCATTATGTCAGAAGATTTAGCTTATCTATCTATGTATATCCACACCTTAAACAACACATCTTACTATTTCTAAAATAATTTTGGTTAGTAAATAGGTTTACCACAGATTTTGACAACTTCATATACTAATAGCTTTTCAATGCAACCTGATACAGCATCATTGTGCTCTGTGATCATTAGTGATGTTAGGAAGTTCTACCTTGTATCAAAGTAACCCCCACCATTAGCACAGTAACAGCAGGTGTGATAAGGAACCCATCTTCCTTTCTATCTTTAGGCTCCACATCTACATATTCAACAAACTGCAAGTCAAAGCCATTCAAAATAGCTGCAACTCTGATGAAGTTGAGTTCATATAAAGTTCTGAACATATAAAGGCTTTTCTCTTGCCATTTTCTCTAAGCCACATAGTATAACTATATAGTTTAAAAATATTTACACAGAATTTTCATTGTATTATATTGTCACAAATAATCTAGAGACAATTAAGATATGTAGGAGGTTACAGGAAAGTACTACCCTCTTTTTATGTAAGGTATTTGAACATCCAAAGATTTTGGTATCAGTGAGATTTCTAGAACCAAGGGCCTTCAGATTATAAGCGATGATTAGATAAAGTAACAGAAGAAGAAAATATTTAATTATTTTTAAGATCAGTAACAATTTAAATAATATCTAGCATTTTTCTGGCATTCATTATAAGCACAGCACTGCGTTCAGTAAGATAGGAGCTATTACCTCATAGGCAAGGAAGATGAAGCCTGAAGGTCAGTGTTTTGGCCAGGGATTCATAGCTGGTGACTGACAACACACTCAGGTCTGACTATAGGCCCCATGCTTTCACCAAAAATGCTACACTGTATCTTCTAGGGTAACTTAGCAAGTACTTTATATAACATAAACAACAAGTATGTATAATGCTGGAATTTTGTGAGTTGGTATTAGAGTTAAGAACAAAAAACACAGGTAACTCACTTACCACTACTCCTCACCACTCAACTCCTCTTTACCCTCTTAGACAGAAGCACGTAAGACACAGAGGAAGACCATGAATCACAGGCCAGTTTCTCTAGCACATGGAAGGCCAGTGTGAGACTGAAGATAAAGAAGAGTGAAGGCTGGTAATGTAGTAGTGAGACAAGCCATGTTGGAAAGTGTGCATAAATGATGAGTGGCACATGTGGGTGAGGTGGGACCTGCTGAAAGAGTGTCCTTCTGGCTGATTACTAGTGGTAATACAAACATAGGAAAATGCTTTTATAGATAATGGCTCTAAGAGTTTTGTAACTTCAAATATCATATCCAGGTAGGTGTCAATTTTTTCTCTGACTGGACAGGAAGGCTGCTTTGTATAGACCCAGGCATGATTAGAAACAGCAACAGGAGAGCAAGGTCAACAGCTCCAGTACATGCCTTATTAGACATCACAAACTGTCACAAAAAATACACTGGGAAATATCAGAAGGAAATTTTTAGTTTATTGTCCCTGCACTCCATTTTCTTTTCATTGTAGTAATAGACTAGAGCATGTAAAAGGAAAGACCATGGTTGGATACACAGGAGTATGAGACAAATCCAGTGAAGTGTGGGGGCAGGAGGATGTTGTAAAGAGGAAATACTGTAAAAAGGTAATAATTAGGTTTGGTAATATCTAAACTATTTGGTACCGTTGAACTATAAAAAATTAGTTCTGGATGCTGAATGATTTTACAAGATGGTAATTTTAATGATTCTCAACTGGATTTTAGAAAAAGTAGCATAAAGAGGTCAAGATCTTTAGAATGATGATTTAAAATGTTGCTCAGAGGACAAAAGAAGACAATAAATGCTAAAGCTTTTTATAAAACCATGATGATTATGGTTATTCTTATAAAAATCTGGAGTACTTACTATATAAGAAATAAGAATCCATAGTGACAGTAATTATTTTGATATCCTGGCCCATGGCCCACAACTCAGGTGAAGCCCCCTGCTTCACCAGAGGTCATGCAAGCCACCAGAACTCCAGGTAGGCTGCATGCCAAGGGACCCACTTCACTCTCTCAGTTTCTCCCAACTCAGGTAAAGTCCCTCTGCTCAACCACAGGCCACTCTAGCCAGAAAGACCAGAAAGGAAACAGAAACCAAAAAACAAAACACCCATCCGATACAAACTCAGAAATCAGCACCTAGAACTATATTTACCCCAAACCCAGATGCTTGGACACCAGTGCAAGAGTACAACCAACAACAGCTAAGGAAATATGCCACCAGAGCCTGGCTACCCTACTACAGCAAGCCTTGAATATTCCCACACAGATGAAGCACAAGAAAATGAGCTTAAAAACAACTACAATAGGGGTCCTTAAAGAAGAAATGAATAAATCCCAAGGAATACACAAAAAGACAAACAAAAAACTGGAGGAAATGAATAAAACCGTTAAAGAAAGGCAAGAAAAAAACAGATGAAGGAAATGAATCTAAATGTTCAAGACCTGAAAATGTAAACAGAAACAATGAAGAAGATACAAACTGAGGGAATTCTGGAAATGAAAAATCTAGATAAGTGAACAGGATCTACAGATACAAGCATCACCAACAGAATACAAGAGATGGAAGAGAGAATCTCAGGCACTGAAGATATGATAGAAGAAATAGATATATCTGTCAAAGAAAATGTTAAATCTAAAAAATTTCTGACAAAAAACATCCAGGAAATTTGGGATACTATAAAAAGACCAAACCTAAGAATAATAGGTACAGAAGAAGAATCCCAGCTCAAAGATGCAGAAAATGTTTTCAATAAAAATCATAGAAGAAAAATTTCCTAACCTAAAGAAGAACATGCCTATAAAGGTACAAGAACTTTACAGAACACCAAACAGATTGGAGAAGAAAAGAAAATCCTCTTGCCACTTAACAGTCAAAACACTAAACATACAGAACAAAGAAGAATATTAAAAGCTGTAAAGGAAAAAGGCCATATAACATATAAAGGCAAACCTATTAGAATTATACCTGACTTCTCAATGGAGACTCTAAAAGCTAGGAGGGCTTAGATAGATATCCTGATGACTCAAAGACCAGAGATGCCAGTCCAGACTACTATACAAACAAAACTTTCAATCACCATAGATGGAAAAAACGAGATATTCCATGATAAAGTCAAATTTAAACAATAGCTATCCACAAATTCTAGTCCTACAGAAGGTACTAGAAGGAAAACTCCAACCCAAGGAGATTAACTACACTCACAAAAATACAGGAAATAATCTCACACCAGCAAAACAACAAGGGAAGCAAACACACACACACACACACACACACACACACACACACACAAACACACACACACTACTGTCACC
Source organism: Peromyscus leucopus (assembly GCF_004664715.2). Taxonomy (NCBI): domain Eukaryota; kingdom Metazoa; phylum Chordata; class Mammalia; order Rodentia; family Cricetidae; genus Peromyscus; species Peromyscus leucopus. Next base: position 3,331,936 of record NC_051076.1, on the reverse strand, counting down.
ACCACCACCACCAAAATAACAGGAATTAACAATCATTGGCCACTGAGATTTCTCAATATCAGTGGACTCAATTCCCTGATAAAACGACAGACTAACAGAATGGATGTGAAAACAGGAGCCAACCTTCTGTTGCATACAAGAAACACATCTCAGCATCAAAGATAGCTTTTACCTCAGAGTGAAGGGTTGGAAAAAGATTTTCCAAGGAAATGGACCTTAATGGATACAAAAAAATGGAAATAACCTGCATCCTTTCACACAATCATGGATTAAAGCTGATTTCAACAACAATAGAAATAACAGAAAGCCTACAAACTCATGGAAACTGAACAACTCTCTACTGAATGACTACTGGATCAAGACAGAAAGAAAGAAATTAGACTTCCTACAATCCAATGAAATTGAATGTACAACATACCCAAACTGATGGGACACAATGAAAGCAGTGCTAAGATAAAAGTTCATAGCACTAAATGCCTACATAAAAAAATTGGAGAAATTTCACACTAGCAATTTAACAGCACACCTGAAAGCTCTAGAACAAAAAGAAGCAAGCACACCTAAGAGGAGTAGTGGGCAGGAAATAAACTGAGGGCTGAAATCAATAAAACAGAAACAAAGAGAGTAATACAAAGAATCAATGAAATAAAGAGTTGGTTCTTTGAGAAAATCAACAAGATCGATAAACCCTTATCCAAGCTAACTAAAAGGCAGAGAGAATATCCAAATTAGCAAAATCAGAAAGAAAAAGGACACAATAACAGACAGAAAAAATCCAAAGAATCATCAAGTTATACTTTAAAAGCCTATACTCGACAAAATTGGAAAACCTAAAAGAAATGGATAATGTTCTTGATAGACACAACTTACCAAAGTTAAACCAAGATCAGATAAACAACTTAAATAGATTTATAACACCTAAGGAAATAGAAACACTCATTAAAAGTCTCCCAACCAAAAAAAGCCCAGGGTCAAACAGTTTTAGCACACAATCCTACCAGCTTTTCAAAGAAGAATTAATATCACTACTCCTCAAGTTATTCCACAAAATAGAAACAGAAGGAACATTGCCAAATTCATTTTATGAGGCCACCCAAGCCACACAAAGATTCAACAAAGAATTACAGACCAATTTCCCTTATGAGCATAAATGCAAAATTATTCAATAAAATACTTGCAAACTGAATACAAGAACTTATCAAAAAGATCATCCATCATGACCAAGTTGGCTTCACCCCAGAGATGCAGGAATGGTTCACCATATGAAAAGCAGTCAATGTAATCCACCATATAAACAAACTAGAAGAAAAAGAAACACACGACTATCTCACTAGATGCTGAAAAAACCTCTGACAAATTCCAACACCCCTTCATAATAAAAGTCTTAGAGAGATTAGGGATACAAGGGACATACCTAAACAAAAAGACAATTTATAGCAAGCCTGTATCCAACATCGAATTAAATGGAGAGAAATTCAAAGCAACTCCACTAAAATCAGGAATAAGGCACTCTTTTCATACCTATTCAATACAGTACTTGAAGTTTTAGCTAGCGTGATAAGACAGCAAAAAGAGATCAAGGGGATACAAATTGGAAAGGAAGAAATCAAAGTATCATTATTTGCAGACAATATGATATTATACATAAATGACCCCCCAAAATTCTAATGGGAACACCTATAGCTGATAAATACCTTAAGCAATGTGGCAGGATACAAGAATAAGTAAACACACACACACACACACACACACACACACACACACACCAACAACAACAACAACAAAAAACCAGTAGCTCTCCTACATACAAATGATAAACTGCCTGAGAAAGAAATCAGGGAAATACCATTCACAATAGCCACAAACAATACAAAGTATCTTGGGGTAATCCTAACCAAGCAAGTGAAAGACTTGTATAACAAAAACTTTAAGTCTGTGAAGAAAGAAACTGGAGAAGATATCAAAAGATGGAAAAATTTCCCATGTTCATGGATCAGTAGAATTAACAATATAAAAATGGCCATCCTGCCAAATAACAATCTACAGATTTAAGACAATCCCCATCAAAATTCCAACACAATTCTTTTCAGACCTTAAAAGAACAATACTCAATTTCATACAGAAAAACAAAACAAAACAAAAAACAAACAAACAAAAAACAGCTAAAACAATCCTGTGCAATAAAAGAATTTCTGGAGGTATCACTGTTTCTGATTTTAAGCCGTAATACAGAGCTATAGTAATAAAAACCACAAAGTAATTGGCATAAAACCAGAGAAGTTGATCAATGGGTTTGAATCAAAGATCCAGACATAAATCCACATACCTATGGACACCTGATTTTTGATAAAGAAGCCAGAAATATACAATGGAAAAAAGAAAGCATCTTCAAAAAATGGTGCAGGTCTAACTGGATGTCTATAGGCAGAAGAATGCAAATAGATCCATATTTATCACCCTGCACAAAACTGAAGTCCAAGTGAATCAAAAGACCTCAACATTAAACCAGACACACTGAACCTGACAGAACAGAAAGTAGGGAATAGCTTTAAATCCATTGGCACAAGAGACAAATTCCTACACAGAACAACTATAGCACAGGCATTAAGATGGACAACTAATAAATGGGACCTCATGAAAGTGAAAAGCTTCTGTAAGGCACATTGTCAATAGGATAAAACAGCAGCCTACAGAATGTGAAAAGCTTTTTCACCAACTCCACTTCTGATAGAGGGCTAATATCCAAAATACAGAAAGAACTCAAGAAACTAGACATCAAAACAACAACAAAAAAAACCCAAACAATCCAATTAAGAAGTGAGGTACAGACCTAAACAGAGAATTGCTGTGTGATGTCTTTCTGTATGCTGTGAATGTGTTGCTCTGATTGCTTGATAAATAAGCTGCATTGGCCTATGGCAAGGCAGCTTAGAGGCAGGTGGGAAATCCAAGAAGATATACAGAGAGAAGAAAGGAGAAGGGGTGGGGAGAAGCCAGCCACCGCTGTGCTGTGGGAAGGTCTGTATGTCAAATTGCTCTGATTGGTCAATAAATAAAACACTGATTGGCCAGTGACCAGGCAGGAAGTATAGGCATGACTAACAGAGAAGAGAATTGAGAGAACAGGAAGGCGGAAGGAGTCACTGCCAGCCACCGCCATGACAAGCAGCATGTGAAGATGCCTGTAAGCCACAAGCCACGTGGCAAGGTATAGATTTATGGAAATGGATTGATTTAAGCTATAAGAACAGCAAGAAGCCTGCCACGGCCATGCAGTTTGTAAGCAATTCAAGTCTCTGTGTTTACTTGGTTGGGTCTGAGCGGCTGTGGGACTGGCGGATGACAGAGATTTGTCCTGACTGTGAGCAAGGCAGGAAAACTCTAGCTATGCCGCTGAAGGAGCAACAAGATGCCAGCAGATGGGTAATGCCATGGCCACATGGCAACAACATACAGATTGATAGGAATGGATTAATTTAAGTTATAGAGCTAGCTAGCAAGAAGCTGAAGCCATAGGCCATACATTTTGTAATTAATATAAGCATCTGAGTATTTTATAAGTGGCTGCGGGACTGTGGGTGGGAGATTTGTCCAGACCTTGGGGCCAGGGTGGGGCCAGAGAAACTTCTGTCTACAGAGAATTCCCAATAGAAGAATCTCCAATGGCCAAAAAATGCAAAGAAATGTTCAACATCCTTTGCCATCAGGAAAATATAAATCAAAATGACTTTGAGATTCCATCTTAAACTTGTCAGAACAGCTAAGATAAAAAATATAAGTGACAGCTAATGTTGGTGAGGATGTGGAGCAAGAGGAACACTCCTCTATTACTAGTGGGAGTGCAAACTTGTATAGCCACTATGGAAATCAATATGGTGGTTCCCCAGAAAACTGAGAACTCACATATGTCAAGACCCAGCTACATCACTCTTGGGCATATGCCAAAAAGTTGTTCAACTACATTCTACATTCATAGCAGCTTTATTCATAATAGCCAGAAACTGGAAACTACCTAGATGTCCCTCAACCAAAGATTGGATAAAGAAAATATGGTATATTCACACAATGGCACTTCTAACAGTGGGAGGGGGTTATCTTTGACTCTTTTGCCTGCTCTTGAGACCCTTTTCCTCCTACTGGGTTGCCTCATTCAGCCATGATATGCAGGTTTGTACCTAGTCTTACTGTATCTTGTTATGCTGTTTGATTGATATCATTAGGAAGCCTGCTCTTTTCTGAAGGGTAAGAGAGGGGTAGTGGATCTAGGGGAGGAGGGAGGTGAGGGAGGTAGGAACTTGAAGAAGTGGAGGGAGGAGAGGTTGCAGTTGGTATGTACTGTATGAGAGAAGAATAAATAAATAAAATAATAATTTTGTGTGAATATAGGTATTTCCTGCTCACAAGAAGCTGATGATCTGGGAAGGAGTGAGTAGAATCGCATGGAACAGGAGGTGATATTAATAAATAATAGAGTGGGAGGAGAGGAGTTTTTCAAAATCCCTCAAGTATCACTACAATTTGTAAGGCAATGTTTTTGTTTGTTTTTACTTTTTTAAAAAAACTAAGCTGGAATAAAACAAGCAATTCCTTAATTGGGGGCAGGAATGGAATTACACAAGTAGATATTCTAAATCTGGGAAAGCTGGGGATTACAGTGACGTGTGAAATCATCAGTGTGACAAATGTTGCCAAATTTGATATATTATGATAAACTGTTTGTCCACTTCCAAAATGACAGATTGAAATCCAAAACTGCAATGTGAGAGTATGAGGCAAGACTTTGAGAAATAATTGATTCCTGAGGGTGAAACCCCTGTGATAGAGATTGGCACCCTTGTGAGAGCTCATACCTTTTTCTGCCACGTGGGGACAAGTAAGAGGACTGTAATTTATTAATTGTGAAGTTGATTCTCACTAGGTAGCAAGTAGGCTCTCCAGCCTTCAGAACTGTGAAAAATCAATGCTTATTTTCTAAGCTACCCAATTTTGTATTTTGCTATAGTTAGCCACATAGACTGAGATGGCTGATTCATTAGAACAATGAACATGAACTGTGAACTAGGTTTATGACTAGTTAAAATGCATTCTGATCTTTTGCAATACTCTTAGTAATGGCTGACATGTTTATTCATTTATTCATGGTAAATATTTCAAGCACCTCTGTGTGTCAGGGACAGCCAAATTTCAATGCTTCTACATTGGTAGCCTAGGATGTGTGTGCCATAGGATACCCCATTCAACTTCTGGTGCTGTGATCAGTCTATGTTTACAGGTCAGCATCTGCTGTATCTCAGCCACAATAAGATGTCAGCAGCTTCATACCTTTAAGAATCTTTAATACTGTTAAGAAACTCCTTCTGCCTGTTTTCTCTTTCTTTAATTTCTTCTGAAAAGGTTGTTTCTTTTTACCTATTATTTTTTTAAGTGCTGGTGGGCAGGCATTATGGCTCAGTGAGTAAAGGTGCATGATGCCAAGCCTGATGATCTGAATTTGATCTTGTGCCCTAAACAGTGGACTGACTTCCACAAGTTATCCTCTGACTACCACATTGGTGTTGTGGTGTGAGTTTGTGTGCGTGAGCACATGTGTGGGCACACACACACATATTTACAGTGATTTTTATTATATATACTTCTTTTGGTGTAAATATATTATTTTGGGTAACCAAGGCCACCTTCCTGAGAATTACCACATCTGTCTTTATGGAAGTATGTTCTATTGCTTTGTTTTAATTTGCTTTGCCTTCAAGAAACATAAAATGATTTAATTTTTTTCCTTTATTCATTCATTCATTCTCTCTCTCTCTCTCTCTCTCTCTCTCTCTCTCTCTCTCTGTGCATATACATATATACATATTTGCATGTGTGAGAGTACATGTATGTGATGTATGTGTTAGGAGTCTTCCTCTATTGCTTTCCACATTATTCCACTGAGACAAGGTCATTAAAACCCAGAGCAAACTTATAGGACAAGTCTGTCTAGTCAACTTGTTCCAGAAGAGCCACTGTCTCCCCCTTCTGTGCACTGGAGCTATGGGAGGGTCACCATGTCTACTGGCATTTACCTAGGTGCTGGGGATCCAAACTACACTTGCCATGCAAGTGCTGTCACTACCAAGCCACCTTCCCAAGCTATCTTTGTTTTGTTTTGTTTGAGACAATATTATTCTGTGACACACACAGGCCTCAAACTCATGGCTATCCTGTCTAAGCCACCAGAATGTTAGGGCACAGGTGCAGACCACAGCTCCCTGCTGCAGTTTTTGTTTTTTGTTTTTTTTTTGTTGTTGTTGTTTTTGAGAATGTGGCTATACTCACCGTTTTTTATATTTCCGAATCAGCCAATAGCAAACAATGACAAGTAAAATAAAGATCACCCCAAAGACAATGCCTGAACAAGAAAACAAAATAATTAAGTAAAAAACACAATACAGAAGTTCTAAATTCTGTCTTAATAGCTAATCACACTGTTGGTTACCAATGACTCTTTCACATGTACCTTTACTCCAGGTCTGCTCTACCTTGGTTTTAATCCAGATCATCAGACCTACAACCACAGTACTATAGTTATGGGTGACCAGAGCATTCCATAAGCTTCTTCTCAATAATACAGCCCATCATAGCAATGGTGCTGCTTGGCTCAGCATACACAGCTTACCTAAGTCTTTAATGTAAGGCATGACACAGGCCACCCTATGCGATAGAAATCCCCTTGATATCAAACTCTGTATTAATCCATTTGTGCTGGTTAAATAGTCAACTTGACACAGTTAAGAGTCACTTGAGAGTCTCAGTCAGGAATTATCTAGCTCTGGTTGACCTATGGGCATATCTGAGGGAGGTGTCTTAATTACATGTATTAAGGTGACACCGCGGACCTACAGACACACACTGCAGGTGGCATCATTCTCAGGCAAGGTATCATGAACTGTGGATGTGAGCAGCTGCTTCAAGTTCCTGCTGCCCTGACTTCCTCATAATCATGGATGATATCCTGCGATTATTAGCTAAAAATAAAAGATCCTTTCTCTTCTAAGTTGCTTTTGTCACAGTATCTTATCACAGAAACAGAAACTTCAAAGGTGAAGACAATACAATATCCTTCTATCTCCAGACACAAGATTCACTCACATGGTAGTCTTATGACTTTAATGGTACAAATTATCAGGGTGACTACCCAGAAACATATTTCCAGGTACAAAGCAAAGAGGAAGTTGTCTCTCCTGCAATGTTAAAATAAAGAATTGTCGACAGTGAAGAATGCTTACCCATTCAAATGATTCAAAGATGAAGTCCCTCAATGTGCACAAGGATGCCAATCTTATGACACCCTAAACCAGTAGTTCTCAACCTTCCTAATGCTGTGACCCTTTAATACAGAGTTCCTCATGTTGTGGTGACCCCAAAAACAAAATTATTTTCATTGCTACTTCATAGCTGTAATTTTGCTACTGTTATGAATCATGATGTAAATATCTGTGTTTTCTGATGAACTTAGGTGACCCCCGTGAAATGGGGTCATGACCCACAGGTTGAAAACTGCTGCCCTAAAATTACATTAATTTTAATTGAACTTAAAAGAAGGTATTTTGACTTCTTTTTACATATCATTTATTATAAGTAGGTACTTACTGTTTCTGATATTGGAATTTCTCAGCAAACTCATAACAAGACTTACCAGCTATGAGACTGATGTTTGTGCCTAAAAGAGAAACAAAGCCACATAAATGTTAATGGCACATAATGTGGCCACATGGCTGCTTTGGCTAGTATGATTCATTCTGATATTAATCTAGGAGTCAGTTATTGTTTTTATAATACAAAAAGCCTTTGGTGTCACTCCTACAATCTCATTTTATCATTTTCACTCACCGAAAACTTCTTTATATTTTTATTATAAAATACTATCATTACAGAAGAACATTTATAAAGCTTCTTTCACCTCAGAAATAGCACAGGACTTGTGAACTAGGAAGATCTATGAAGTGGGAAGACAGCAGGGCATTTGTGCTTTTGAGAGATAGTTGGGACCAAAAAAGAAATAAACTGGGTTCTAATAAAGCAGTTGCACCAATGAAAGGGATCCTGGAGCATAATGAAAATGGACTTCAGGACATGCTTTGCATATCATACTGGGAGCCTCACTGATATTACAATGAAGACTTCTCTGAGTTTTCACATCTTCTCTGAAGATGAACTTACCAGTCTTGAAAGCAACACCATGCTTACATGTGTTATAACAAGATTAGTCCTTGCCTAAGTGGCTGTGATCTTACTAACAGGTCACTGAGCTGGTGATGTGGTAGGCTGGAGAATGTCAGGGCATTCATCCTCTGGGATTGGTACGCAAAGGTAATTGTTCTTCTTTTAATTGCTCTCAAAAGTTCCCATAGTGAGCCATTCCAAGGCTATAGCAACTTGAAAACTTACTCCCTAATTTCCTTTTTTAGGAAGACTAATGGCTGGTATCTTGGGTAATTTATTCTCAGTCATAGGGTCAAATACTGTTTTTTTTTTCTTTTCGTTCATTTTTTTCCCTTCTACGCTCTCACTTGCCTCTTCTCCCCATAAAAATTTCAAGGTTTGTTACCAGATGGTATTGAAAGGATTAAGAATCCAAAGGAGGCTGCTTTAGTCTAGATCTCAATCCAGAGAAAAAGTTCACAAGTGATGCAGCACAATCCATGGCGTTTACCCTAAAATCTGATTCCAAGAACCTTCCAGTTGGTACATATTGTCTCTAACTCTGTGATGGATAGTTTTATGTCAACCTGACATCTGCTAAAGCTATCTGAGAAGAGGGAATCTCAATTAAGAAAATGCCTAAGCCTATAGGGCATTTTCTGAATTGGTGACTGATGGGGGAAGAGCCCAACCCATTGTGCATGGTGCCATGACTGGGCTGGTGGCCCTGGGTTCTATAAGAAAACAGGCTGAGAGAGCCAGTAAGCAGCATTCCTCCACGGGCTCTGCATCAGCTCCTGCCTCCAGGTTCTGGATCTCTTTGGAGCTCTTGTCCTGGCTTCCTTTGATGATGGACTACAATGTGGAAGTATAAGCCAAATAAACCCTTTCCTCCTCCAGTTGATGTTTGGTACCTTTACCTAATAGCTGTCCTCCCTTTAACTACAGTACTGGAAATTATTCCTCTTGACAATTATTAATGTAGGACTTTTGTTCGTTTATTTGTTATAGCACACTGTCTCTAACAGTATGTGCCGTGACTAATTGTACCTAGGCTACATTATTTTTGTGGTTTGGGGCAAGTTATCTAAGCCCTTCATGTTTCAGTTTCTTTATCTGTAAAAACATTAACATTTATTAGAATCTATCTATCTATCTATCTATCTATCTATCTATCTATCTATCTACATACCTATCATCTACCACCTATCTTATGCCTATCACTAGCCTTTGAACATCAGTACTAAATGTTCAATATACTTTAACTTTTATAATTATTACCATTACAACAATAGTACTTATGATAAAACTATTAACCTTTTATTCTATTTTATATGTATTTTCAATCTCTTTAGTACTTTCTTATTTACATTTCAAATAGGTCAACAGGTCCAAAATGTGAACAATTTTTATAAAATGTTGGCTTCTTTATTTGTTGGTAGTGCTAGAGATCAATGAAGGGTGTTTGCAGAAGACAAGGTGGAAAGACTGTAAGAGCCAGGGGGATGGAAGAGGAAACAATGCCTTTTGGAAATAACAGGACTGATGCACATATGAACGCACAGAGCCTGTGGTAGAATGCACAGAGTCTGCATAGTTCCAAGCCAGATGGCGTCCCAGCCCTGAGAGGGGGAAGTGGACATGATCTCCAACTGACAACAGCTTTCAAATGAAAACTTATTTTTCTCCAATGGAGTCTCACTGGGTACAAAGCTACACTCAAAGACAGGCCCCATGCCCAGCAGTAGTTGACCAACTCAAAATGAACACAGCAGTATTGGAAATTTTTTTTTTCTGTCTCATGTTGCTTAACGTGGGCATTTTTTTTTCTTTTTAGCCTTACTGGTCTTTTGTTTATATATATATTATGGTTTCTGATTTTGTGGTTTTCTGTGTGGGTATATGTCTCTCTGTGTATGTGCTTCTTGTACATTTTCTACTCCTGAAGTCATACTTGAAGTGATTTTACTAACATCCTAACTTGTTGTATTTTGAGATAGCATATTCTCAACTCTCTTATCCCTACACACTGTAACACCTCATCACAGTAGGCACCAGAAGAGATAGATGACTGGGCAGTCAGTGACTTTGCTGGGCAGGGGCTCCAATCCTTACATTTTGTACTTACGAGATACACATTTGGCCAGAGGAGGATCCCAGCTGGCATCTAACTGGCACTGGCTCTGAGAACTGCCTTCTAGAGTATACCCATCCTCACATTCCAAAGTTACATTATTTCCATAGTAATATTCTTTCATTTTCAACTCTTTCTGGACTCCGCTCATATCCTGTGGGAGGCTACATATCACTTCTGCAATTAGAAAAATCACAAGAAAATTAGTATTTTGTTGTTAATTGAAACTGCTATTATAGAAATATTTGCAAACCCAAACTTTGCCTTCTACAAAAATGTGCATATTTTCAATAAAGAATTATTGTCACCTCTCCAAACTTTTTATGCTTTAAATATTTTTCTGACTTTCATTTTTGGTTTACAGTAAGGAAATGTGGGACACTTGTGATTATCAAATCTGTAGTTGGAAATTTTTAGAAAGATCAGAAGTTAGGACAACCATGATTGAGCCCTGGATCCATGCAAGTCACACCTAAAGAAAATACCAATTTTATGTTAAATCTCTAGGTATAGAACAGAGTATGATATTTTAGCTCTGGAGTAAGTGAATACTTCCGGTATGCTTTTGTATATAGAACAAAGAAGTTAGTAACTTGCGATTCTAATTTTAAATACTACCTTTCTATTTAATTCCTTTATTTGATTTAACTCATCCTTGAAATTGCTTTCTTTTTCTTTCCAGCCATCAATATCTTCCTCAACTTGAAGTAAAACCTCTTTTTCTGTTGTAATTGTCTAAGATTTACCTAAAATATGTTTCTCTCTAAAGGTATCAACAACGTAAAGTGACATTTCTGCAAATGTGGTTTTTCTATATTAGAGTATTTTGACTGATTTGTTAAAAGTAGCCTTTTGACCCTTCTTAGAACAGAGTCCAAGTTCTGGAATGGAGCTAAGTAACATTCCAAGTGATTTTGCTACTATGATGGATGGAACTACAGATGAAAAGGCACTGGTGTAAAGTGTGCTTTACTGGTTAAGAAAAAATGAATTATGCTAATAGTGGAGAGGGTTGGGGGGAAGGGGAAGAGAACAAGTTTCCAGAACAGTAACTGTATGCTTCCCATTGATGACAGCTGGAGAATATGGACAAAAATAAAAGTCCTAGAAAGAGACAAAAAACTTTAAGTTCTATTAATTTCAATCAAAATAACTAATATGATGATGGTGCCTGTGAATGTGAGTGACATTAGTACTTTTGGGTCTGTGAGGTTTTTTGCTAAGAGAGAACTGAGCTATGCTAAACTAGAGTTTATTCTAAAAGTCCAGAAGATAGTAGTCCTAGATCACCTAGAAAGCTAATTTCTTAATGGATTTGGAAATAGGCTTCTGTTTTTTGTCTTGCTTTGTTTTTTAAAGCAATCATTCAATTGCCTACTTTATACTAGGGATAGTAAGAGTCCTGTTTACAACAAGTTTGAAGACAGGTGAAGCTTTGGTCACATAGACACTAAGTTCTAGGGAAACCTGTCTGAAGCATGCACTATCATCTTTAGCAAAGTAAATGTCTCTTGGTGATTGAAGGCCACTGTCAGTACCAATCAATATACAATGGTGTCATCAGATAACTACAGAGATTATTTTTGCAGATATGATGATTCTAAAGCATGAGACCGTGTTTCAAAAGCAAAAACAAAGAAATTTTATCTTACTATAGTAATTTACAGTTGACATATATTTTCTGTCAGTCTTCTGTGTCTGTGCATTGGTTCAACACCTCAGCTTCTTGTGGATTGACTATTTCTATAAACTTTCACCATAAAGCATACAGATATCCAGCAATGTATTTTAATAAATCTTACATGAAATGAACATTTTATAATGAAAAGGAAAATGGAATTTCATAAGCTGGCTTGCTTTGCTTTAGGAAATACAAGTAAGATAAACTAGTAATGTTTCATATAAAAAACATATACTTAACCTATTTGCAAATTTCTGAATCCTTGGTGTTTTTTGTAAGGAAGTGTTTGCAAATGAAGGGTCCTCCATCATGTCGAAGACGTAATGTTGACTTACTACCCCCACTTCCTGTACCATAATAAATTCTTATACAAATTTGTTTTATTTTATCACATATCACTATTTATCATGCTATTTATGTAATTTTTTTTAAAAAAATTATTTTCCTGTTATTTTTTTCCCAACTAAAAAACCAACTCATGAAAATATGGATGACTCTGACCTATTTGTTGCTCTTTTCCCACAAAGTCCTGGCACAGGAGAAACCTTTGTCAGTAAACACCACAGAGTAGAAATAGGCCTAATAAATAGATCAGTGAGGGGATAAAAGAGTATGACAGCTTAAGAGAGGTCAAACTCTGATGACTGAACTAATAAATTCAATAAGTAGGTATAATTTCATGTACCTTTATATCATCTAGTTTCTTCCTATATATATCACACAATATTCAATATTAAGATACCACATGTTTATAAACTAATAACAACCTCTTCTGGTCTCTATGGCAACACACATGCACATGATGCACAGACATACATGTTGGAAAAAACATCTACACACATTAAATAAATAAATAAAAATAGATATTTAAAAAGTGCTGTCAAATCTTTGGAAAATTTTAACAGAAGAAATAAGAGAAATAAGTAATAATTTTGCACAGGAGGTTTCCTTTTTAATCTTATTATTTCTTAATATACCAGTACATTTCATATGCTTATGTTGAGACTTTAAGAACCTTACCTTGCCTACTCAGTCTGATGTGGTTTACCTAATTTTCTCTCATTCTCATATTCCTCTGATTTATTATCTGTTACCTGATCTATTATCTCCATAGTATTTAATTAATTTGTTTTTGTTCATCTCCCTACTTAAGTATAAATAATATCATGATCACTGTTAAAATTCCAGTGCAGATGAAAATATGGCACATAATTTTTGCTCAATAATAATTAAGTGAACATTGTTTTATATATGCATATTACCAAATAAATATGAGTAAGTGATTACATATTGATGGCAGAACATAAAAGAAAATTACAAGGAATCAAAAAAGGGAGGAAAGAGAAGAGAAACTTGTCAAAGCCTTTTCTGTCCTAGGGGCAAACTACACAGGAAATATCACACATAACACAGAATTCTGAATGATGGAAGCTGATCAAATAGGTTACAAAGCAAGGAGATACTCACTTTGATTCAAAACAAACTTTTTTTTTTTTGTTTTGTTTTTCGAGACAGGGTTTCTCTGTGTAGTTTTGCGCCTTTCCTGGAACTCACTGGTAGCCAGGCTGGCCTCGAACTCACAGAGATCCGCCTGCCTCTGCCTTCCGAGTGCTGGGATTAAAGGCGTGCGCCAAGCCGCCCGGCCAAAACAAACTTTTATGAAAGTAATCAACTTCTGTCAATAAGTCAAACTAGAATATAGAAGAAATTCTAAAAGGGAGGGTGTGGGTAAAAATATAAGAAGTTAGAGAGAGCAACTAGATTAAAGTATCACTATATATACTCACTTTCACACACAGGAACATGGCTATCCCAAACACTGTCCCTTCCAGACAGAACACAATGACTAGCAGAATTGCCTTTTAATTGAAACCTAAGGAAGAAAATGGTAGTGGAATGTAAAAAGTTTTGGTCAAAGTAATACTCAGTTCCCAGGTCTAGCCAAAAAAGCATCGAGGACTTTGAGGAAATGGAACCAGGAGGTGGAAGGGGTGTGCAGATGCTAAGCTACTCAACTACCACAGCTTCCAGCAGGTGGGTAAAACTGAACTGCAATATAAAGTCCCAGCTTAAACTAAAGAAAGTAGTGAGGGCACAGCCAGATCCTGGACCTTTACTCAAAAGCACTGATCAAGCTAAAAGGAACCTGGCGCTGCTCACTGTCACAACTGCAAACCCAGACTGCTAATGAACACCTTGCTGACACTGTCACTGGGAAAGCCGAGTTAACTGGTAGGAAATAGAGATTGTTCTTATGTCTCAGTTTCTGCGATTGTTATCTAGGAAGCTCACAACAGCATGCTAAGCTACTGAAGAATAAGTTACACTTTTGTAAGTAATTCAGAGAAGCAGATGACTTATGAAGTACATGTCTATGGCCTGTAACAGACTAAAAATTTATTAGTGTTTTGTTCTTCGTGGTGGTGGGCTTTTTGTTGTTGTTTGTTTTTCCTTTTAAAGCACCGGGACTGGAGAGAAAAATGGGAAGAGGAGAGGAGCCAACTTTTGTATGAAGTCATTTAAAATTCTCAAAGGATGTTTAGACCCTTATGCCCTCCTAAATCTTATTTGGCCCTAGTATTTGGTGCCTGCCAAAGATTCTGTGAAGCACTGGAGGGCAGGTTCTTTGTTGTCCGTGACTGGTAGTTTCACAGAAGCGTGTCTGCTGTGAAGAAGGTTTATGACCTCACCTAAAATATTAACATCAGACACCATGGTCCCAACTCAGAGCCCAGAGCCCATTGCTGATTCAGTGACACACCAGTGGGCTTTAAAAAGCTGCCCCTTATTTTTGTTTCTCTTTTAAATTCTATTAATGAGGTATTAATTTTTTCCCTAAAACATTGCTAAATGTATTGTTATTTGTTTTTTGTTTTTTTTTTTTTTTTTGGTTTTTCGAGATAGGGTTTCTCTGTGTAGCTTTGTGCCTTTCCTGGAACTCACTCTGTAGACCAGGCTGGCCTCGAATTCACAGAGATCCACCTGGCTCTGCCTCCCGAGTGCTGGGATTAAAGGCGTGCGCCACCACCGCCCGGCATGTATTGTTATTTGTATAAGCTTTTGTAACATATAAATTTTCTCAAAATCACTAGTGTTATTTTCTATTTAGAAAATGATTTTTTCACTTAGTGCATTACCTGTATATTTAAAACCAGTAGGTTTCCTTCATATCTCCTTTTATCAATTCTACAAGTCACCACTCTTTCTTATATACAGCATCAGAAGTTGTTTCTTTCCCATTTTGGATAAGCTCAGACTTAGTTTTAATGTCCAGCAGATCAAGCCTGCTCACACTCACCCTGGATTACAAACAAAGGACACTTTGGCTCCAAGTTGAAGATTTAGTGGAAATAGCACACGTCCATTAGGAAGATGTTCCAGGAAAGGACCACAGGATTTCACTGGAGAAAAAGAGCCAAACAGAAATAATAGCAATGTGTGGAGAAAAAAACACAAGTCATATATGTCAAGCCAGATGACAGCCTAGAGATCTGCATATGCAGGAGCCACAGGACTCTGAAGTGCAGAGAAACAGCTCCATGGAGAGTGTAGCCTGGCTCACAGCGGTAAAGCAGTTTCTGCTTGGGCGGGAAAAAAATCATCTTTGTTTGGGGGTATACTCCTAGTGTTGGATTTCTGAGGGCAGCTGACATATTAAGGGGGAAAAAGTCTCATGGTGTGGAAAACATTTCTCTCAATGGTAAGCTGGATCACAGATGCCAAGAGGATCACAACTATGTGGAAAAAGAAAGAAGAAAAACAGAATAGCTTTATTATATAGGACAAAATAAACAACCTTTCTGTCAAATGTGACAATACAATTCAGACACTGTGACTACACCTGATGAATCTTGAGTTTATTGTTTTCTCTCTAAGATGTACACTAAGGTCATAACACTCCCAATTTCTTTTTTGTTTTGTTTTTCCAAACAGGGTTTCTTTGTGTAGCCTTGCCTATCCTGAACTAGCTCTGTTGACCAGGCTAGGTTCAAACTCAGAGATCCACTGGGATTAAAGGTGTGCACCACCACTGCTCAGCTACACTTCCAATTTCTACTGACCCTACACAAAATTAAAGACTGATTATTTATTTCAGATTCCCATACTACCTTTCTAGAAAGGCATCACCAACTTTAAGTTTCACATTTTAGGCAATAAGGAGAACCTAAATTTTCTAACATATTTCCCAGTGGGCAACCACAATGGTGCTAACAGATTCTGTTCTGATCTTTGAATCCCACTTCACTAGAGAACTACCGCACTTTGCTCACTACACAGCTGGTGCTCTTGTCACTCATTTCATTCCATTGAGAAGACAGTTGGATAGCCATTGAGCAAAATCTTTTAAAAAACCTCCAGTTATCATAATGAGAACTATGGACTATACATTGAATATTCTAACAGTCCTAGGTCCAGCTTCTCTTTAAGCCCATTGTTTTGAACTCAGGGAGTGAGGATGCATGTGAGTCTTAACACAATTACTTAAAGCTGCAAAATGAGGGGAAAAATCACACACACACACACACACACACACACACACACACACACACAAACACACTAAACAAAATCCAAAACCACATATCAACTCAGTTCTCCTCTCTGAACTTTAGACTTCTCTAGTAAAACATGGGGTATTGGTCTAGAATGAATGATTTCCATGAGAATTTCCAAATATTTTTGATATTATAATACTTGTTTTGAGGGCTCATCTTTCAAGAGCTTCCCTTGACTAATACATTGAGCTGTGATATTTAAAGACTAGGCTGATTAAATTTCTAATGATTCCCAGTCTTATGCTATTTATTGCCTTTTAATTGTTTGTTATGGGTAGAAACATGAAAACTACAAGTTCTTTGCTCTAAGACAGTGGTTCCCAACCTTCGCAATGCTGTGATCTTTTAATACAGTTCCTATATTGTGGTGATCCCCAGCCATAAAATTATCTTCATTGCTACTTCATAACTGTAATTTTGCTACTGTTACTGAATCATAATGTAAATATTTCTGGAGATAGAGGTTTTGCCAAAGGGGTCTATGCTCTAGAGGCTTTAATTAAGTTCTGCCACCTGGAAGATATATATCATTATAAAAGGCAAGATGTGACAGACACCTTTATGCATCCAGGGACAGCATCAGTTGAGGCAATCTTGGTGACTCTCAAGTGAGCAACAGCCACTCAAATTCTAGCAACACTAATGACCAGCAAGGACTGGCTCTATCCTGGAAGCAGTGGCAGGGTCTGGCTGTGTCAGCCATGACAGAGCGTGACAGTGTCAACCATCACGGGACCAGCTGTGTCAGCTCTACTCCTGTAGTAACAGTAGCTCCTTGATCTTTGGCAACATTGTTTTCCTCCTTTTATTCTTCCTGTCCTTCTAACATTTTATATCCCATTATCAATAGGAAAGCCTTCTTTCTTTTAGAATCTGCCAGATGGGCAACCTTGGATTCTAATCTTTGCTCTGCAAGTTACTATGTATATTGTCTTAGAACATTAACCCCTAAGCCTCAATATGGAAGGAATGGTAACTACCCCATAGCTTCATTTTAGGAGTTAAATATGCATCCATTTAATATGATTAGCCATGGACCACACATTACATATTAGTAAGTATTATACATGTGAATAACTGATACGGGCTGGAGATGGCAATACATGTAAAGAACTTCTGTGTATGAGAACGCCCAGGATGTATCACATTCCTTGTTCATATTCAGCTCCTCCTCAGTTTGAACGGATGTGCTTGAAAGTGTGCACAAACACTCACACAAACACATGTCCCTTCTTGATTTCATATTCCCTCCCAAGAAAATTTATTTATCCACCCTGTTCATCTTATGCCCTCTTCCAGAACCAACCCTTAACTCTGGTCCTCCAACACCCCATGGCATTGCAGGCTCCCCAAGCCCTGGTCAGACTTACCCTTGAAGCAGGTTGGTAACTCTGGCTCCCATTTGTTTAGGTCATGACACTGCACACTACTGGCTCCTTCCATGCTAAAGCCAGGCTGACATTTAAACTCCACAATATCCCTTAAGGAAAACAAGCTTTTGTTTTCTGACACTATGAATGCATTTTCAACATGAGGAGGTGTACATTTATTGAGTTCAATGCACTGAGGAGGAGGGCCACTCCAGACTCCAACTTTCTCTTCATTGCTGGTACAGTGTAAGGATGCCTCACCCACCAGGTTAAAGAGCTTCTTCCCTCTCGCATCAGATCTGCAGTGATAGGTAACCACCGTTCCATAATGATAATCTTCTCTGGTAGTACGTAAACCTCCATTGGCAATGGAGGGGGGTTCCTCACAAGAAATTACTGGGTGAAGAAAGCAGATTAAATTTTATTTAAATAATGATAGGGCAAATCTAATGAATCACTGAATTGAAATATTTATACTCATTATAAATGAATACAAATGTTCATTAAAAGCATTTTATTTATTGACTTGTAGATGAGTTTTAAAATATTGCTATTCAGGTGCACACAGTAACATTTGCTCTGTCTTTCCTACCTATTT
This sequence comes from Peromyscus leucopus, assembly GCF_004664715.2. NCBI lineage: Eukaryota > Metazoa > Chordata > Mammalia > Rodentia > Cricetidae > Peromyscus > Peromyscus leucopus. The sequence continues at coordinate 3,313,416 of NC_051076.1, read as the reverse complement.
CTTATAAACACATGCAGTTACAAGTACAATCGACTTTTTCATTTGAAATAGCTCTTTGATTATATTACAGAGTTTATATCAGTTTCCAGATTTTTCTTCTTGCCTATTAATTTGCAAATTTGTTGTTAACTGAAAGGAAGATTAAAAAAAAACATTCACTAAGAAAGAATAAGTGGTGAATGAAACACAAATGGATAGTACGAAACATATTTTGAATTCCTGCAAGTATGTAAGAAAATTGGTGAAACTGTAGATTACTATATACTAAGCATTTGAAAATGTAATGGATAAGTGAAAATACAGACCATTAATATTCATTCAAAAATATGTAAGATGCTGAATTTGACCAAGAACTTTTAAGAATATAAAAAAAAAATCACAAATAAGTTCTTTCAAATTTTCACGTAATACACACTTCCAAATATAATTTCAAGTACTTTGAGACATGTAAAAGACAAAACTCTCAAGTTTATTATGAGATGGGTTTTTATGACATAATTCACTAAAAAACCTAAATATACTTAAAATGAAGAAAGTGTTTGGCACTGGGCTGCTGTTCCATGGAGAAGGGGGAGCCGAACCAATAGTAGGGAACCAAGAGTCTACTGAACTTGTGATGGGCTTACCAAATCAAGGGACAAAAACTGGAGTCCAGAGATTCCTAAACAAGGAAGTCCTGGTAATATCTTGTAAAGAACCATACTCTTAGAATCAGGGTTGACTGATAGCTGCTATTTCCAAGGCTGGAACTCTTCAAGTACTGTAGATGGCCAAGAAATATTAAAATCATGATACTGAATCAAAATAGTGCCATTTGGGCAGTGTCCTAGAGCCTTGCAGAAAAAAGAAATGTGTTCTCTGAAGAGTGTGGGTTATTGCTGTGTTTTAAATATGGGTAAATTTTTCTCAGAAACCAAGCACTAAAGGCTTGGTATCCCGGGTGGCATGAATGCAGTGGAACTTTTAAGAAGCTGGCCTCCTGGGAAATGCTTAGGTCACTGAGGATGTGAACTTGAGAAAATGTGGGACCCTGACTCTTCCTCCCTCTGCTTTGGCTCATCACTTCCACATGCCCCTGCCCTGAGGTTTTGCCTCAGTAGAGGCCCAGAGCAATAGAACTACAAAATTAGGGAATAGACCCTTCAAAATTGTCAGCTGAAATACATACTTTATCATACAAGGCAGTTGTTGCAATTATTTCATTACAGTGATAAGCAACTGACTTCATTAATTTTGTGTTTGTCTCCTTTATATTGAGTCACTTGCAAGCATGTTAACCATTCAAAGAGAGTCTCTCTAACCTTGCTCATCCCTCGGAACTTCAATCACGGTTTCTCTGTAATTCAGTCTGCTTTGTTGTTATAGCAGGGCTCTAGCAGACCTAATAGTCTAGTTTTGGCCACTGGTCCCCCGGAAGCCATTTAAAGAGATGGCAAAAAGCAGAGAAGGGAGAGTTATTCAAAGAGAACACACAGGAAAAAGGAGGAGAAAAGGATGCTCACTGACCCCAAAGCCTGTCTTCTGGGTATTGACAGGAGCATATAGAGGAAGAATTGGGACAAAGGACAAGAGTTACTTATGATTAAGCAGTACTACCTGCTCTAGGTATAGTCTCCTTTCATTGATCAGTGTCTCAGCTCTGGTCCTACAAGGTGGTCTGAAGAAGACCTTACTGCTGGAGAGAACAAGGTGGTTCTCTGGAGATTACTTCTGTACCAAGTATCGTCTCCCTCTCTTGGCTAATTATATATCAGGGTAAGTAAGGGGTTGGGGTGGAAGAAGGCTGTTCCTCATGATTTTGCAGATTCAGACACTAATTAACAATTCATCTCGGGCTACCTTTAGTACTCTAAATAGCCACTCCTTGTCTACTTCTGTGTCAGACCTAATATTCTGTGACTAACAGGAAAAGACATATTTTGGATATATTAACATAACCCTGGATTCTACTAATCAGAAGTCTAGGAATACCATCAGGCAGCATCTGAGGTCTAGCAGGTTTCTCAGCTTTACTTCAGCCCACCTACTTAATGTTTCCATCAATGTATTTTAAAAGCACCTTGATTATTTTCTTTTGTTTTGTTAATCTAGAAACTTTGTGAGGAGAAATTCCTGAAAAGAAGCTGTGTGTGCAGAGACTGGTTGGGGCTGATTAAAACTTCAATACTAGAGAGATCAGGATGTTGTAGGTCCAGAGGCTAATTACCTATCTTGGGCTAGTTCTAGCCTTCCAGAACAGCCATTCCTTCCCTACCTATGTGTCTTAATTAACATTCTGTTACTAACAGAAACCTTTTGGGATCTATTAACAGAGATCCTAGCCTGGCTCTGCCTCCTGAGTGCTGGGATTAAAGGCGTGTGCCACCACTGCCCAGCAGGGTATATGTTAATTTACAATATTCAATGATTACAGTATTCAATGATTACAGGAACAAGACAAAAATATTTGTATTTTCTGTATGCTCTGAGGGTACATGAAACACATGAAGTAAAACAGAGGCCAGTCAGTGTGAGGAGAAGGCCCCAGAGTGACCTAAGGGACAAATCTCTATTGGAATCCCAGTGTTGGTCAGGCAAGTTTCCATTAACTAGTGTGTATGGTGATATTTTATTTGTATTCAAATGTTATTTGTATGTTAATAACTAAAGTTGCCCATGTGTCAGAGCTATTAGCAAGCCATAGGAAAGCAGGGCAGTGGTGGGGTACGTTTGTTATCCCAGCACTTGGTTAGAAGAGCTAGGTAAGTTTCTGTGTTTAGGGATACAGCCAGTATTGGATACACATGCCTTTAATCTCAATACCAATCATAGAAAACCTGGAGGTCTATACAGACAGGCCGTGACGAGGCGGTCATGTGGTTGGGTTTACAACCAATGAGAAGGCAAAACAGAAACACGATAAAAAGACAGACACACAAGAAGTGGTTCTGGTTCGGAGAGGTAGGACCACCGCAGGAGGAAGGGTAAGGTTTTAGCTCTTAGCTCTGACCTCTTGGCTTTCTTCTTTGCATTGGTTCTGTGTTTCTTATTTAATAAGACCGTTGGTTACATCTACAAGTGTGCTCAGTCAAAGTAGGCACGAATTCTAAGAGGATATGCATGTGAGTGAAACTACTGTAAGATGTGGGAGTTAGGAGCCATTCAGTATCTTTTATCTAGCTGTTCCATAGAAAAGTGGTCACCAAGGGGTGGTTGTATGAGTCAGATATCTGGAACAAGCACAACAAAGAAGCTGGGGGAAAGCAGAACAAGAATTTCCTTCAAGGATGACTAATTTCTATTCCTTATATGAGAAAGCTATCAAGTAGTTCCATTTATCCATAGGAGACACAGTCCAAAACCATCACAGAAGTCTGAAATTTCGGCTAGTACCAGGCCCTATGATATTACTTAATTTATGTTATTACTCTCTCTAGTGCTCCCCCTAGCCATGGTCCTCTTACGATTTTCATGCTTTCTGCACTTTCTTCAGGTTATATATTCACATCTGAGTTTAATTCATTCATGGGGAATATGGTTTCATTTTCAGGAAGACAGATGGAACTGGGCATCATCTTGTTAAAGGAAATAAGCCAGGCTCAAGAAGGCAAATATCACAAAAAAAAGAAAGAAAGAAAGAAAGAGAGAGAGAGAGAGAAAGAAAGAAACAAAGAAAGAAAGAAAAAAAAAAGAAAAAAAAAAAAAGAAAAAAGAAAGAAAGAAAGAAAGAAAGAAAGAAAGAAAGAAAGAAAAGAAAAGGAACACCCAGGACAAAGGAGAACTCAAAGGAAGTTGCAGTTGTCTTCTATCTTAGGGTTCCTATTACTGTGATGAAAAATCATGACCAAAAGCAACTTGGGGAGGAGAGTTTATTTGGCTTACATATCCAGAAACATAGTCTAGTGAGAGAAACCAAGGCAGTAACTCAGTTTGGGAAGGAACCAGAAGGCAGGAGCTGATGCAGAGGCCATGGAGGGGTGCTGGTTATATTCCTCATGGCTTCCTCAGCTGGCTTTTTTACAGAACCCAGGACCATCAGCCCAGGCCTGACACTTCCCACAATGGGCTAAGCCCACCCACATAATTAAGAAAATGCCATACAGGCTTACCTATAGCCAGATCTGATAGAAGCATTTTCTCAATTGAAAGTCCTTTATTCTCAAATGACTCTGACTCATGTCAAGTTGACACCAGCCAGAACATCTTCATTTACTTGAAGAACAGATTATATGAAAGCGATTTTAATAAAGATTTAAAAAATCCCTTATAGGGCTTTATGTTTACAGCTTCCTAAAAGGCATGAGGCCCTGGGTTCAATCTCAGCCCTCCAAAAATATACATATAATTCCAGAGAAAATATGAAGTACATGAGTCAAGGTAACAGAAATAAAAATTTCAACTTACTCTGACAAGTAGGTGTCTCTTTATCCCAAGCAACATTTTGATCTGAGATATCACATACAGCAGAGGAGGAACCAATGAGGCGGTATCTACACACAGGATAAAGAATGTTAATTAATCCATAAGTAATTGCCTACTTAAATTGCTGCTTCCCAGAGATTACTACCTTGGAAGCTTTAGGACATTTTTTTTTTCTTGTCAAAGACCATGAGTTCTCAAATCTTACATTCCTCTTTGGACTTTTTGATTTTCATCTTCATGCTTCGCAACTAAATGAGATTTTTCTTTTCATTATCTTATCATACAATCTGTACTTTGTTTATACAAATGTATAGTTATTTCCTATAAGTCTTATTTTAAAAATATTACAAGCTTCCTGAGGGCAAAGTAAATGTCATGTGTATGTGTGTATTATACTAATATGAATGAATTAAGTTATACTGTGAAAGCATTAATGTGAATGCCTAGATAAGGGCAAGATTCATTAACCTAGAATCAAGGGACTCCAATCTGACCAAAGTTGATCCAAATTTTCCTACTTGATTAAAGTCAGCAATACTCAATTAACATGCTACAAACTGTCTAGTATGTCATAAAATTAAAACAATTCATGACAATTATTTCACAGTAACTTAACTCTTATACCTACTTTGTTTTATACATAAACATGTCATTTTGGGAAGTACAACTGTAAAGGGCTGTGTTTTATGTTTACATTTAAATTCCATTTGCTCATTTTCCTATGGGAAAGAGACCTTTTCTGGTCCCCCCCCCCACATACCTTCTTCTTCTTCTTTTTTCTTTTTTCTTTTTTGTGCTTTTGGTTTTTCAAGACAAGGTTTTTCTATGTTTTTTTTTCTTTTTTTTTTTCTGGCTTTCCTGGAACTCATTCTGTAGTCCAGGCTGGCCTTGACATCCAAATGCTGGGACAAAAGTCATGTGCCACCACCAACCAGTGGGAAAGAGACTTTGACACAATTTTACAGGTAGGCTTATGTATTTTCTACCACAGCAAGAACTAAAATAGACACAAGATCTCTTGTTCTCTCTATTTACTGTGACATTCCCTTTGTGTCTTCCCATTCCTGATTTTTCTTGCACATTCTTATTGCTGGTAATCATTTCTATAATTACATAATTTTTAAAAAATTATATAAAGATTCATATAGAATGTAACCATATACAATTAGCTTTCTATTCAGCACAATCCTGGAGATTTATCAAGCAGTCCTTTTTGTTATAGAGTCCATCACATGGATGCACCATCATTCATCTAACCATTTACCTATTGTTGGACATTTGAGGATGTCCAAAATCAGGGAGATCCATAGAGAAGTAGGTAGTTGTACAGAGACAGGACAGGGCACATTTTCATTTAAGAATGGTGAAAATGCCTTTGTGCTCCTAATCTTATAGAAAAGACTGCCTTTCTCCACTGAATACAATGTTAGTTGTAGGCTTGTCATATGTGGAAAATATATGACATGAAACTATAATCCTTCTATGACTAATTTTTAGAGAACTTTTCTAGTGATGGAAAATTTGAATTGTTTTTCAAAAGTCTTTTCTTCTTCTAGCAATGACTATGCTTTTACACCTCATTCTGTCAGTGTGATATATCACATTTTGTTTGTACACTGTCAAGTGAAGCTTGCATTTCAGGGATAAATTCCACTTAATCATGATGTATGACAGTGTGTATGTTGTATGAGCATACATGGGGTCTGTGTGATAATGTGCTCATATGTGTGTACAAGAGGAGCTCAGGGCAGGATACCAGGCATCTTCCTCTATCACTCTCAGTCCATTGTCTTGAGAGAAAAATCTCTCACTGAGCTGAAAACTCACTCGTTTGGCTAGGCTGGCTGGCCAGCAAGCCCTTAGGATCTGTCTTTCTCTCATTCTCCTAGTGCTGGGATTATAGGCATCCATTTTACATGGATGTTGGAGATTCATCCCACTCACCCCAGTGTATGCACTTGTGAATTCTGTCTGATAGTAATTTGTAAAGAATGAATGTTTATAACATGTTTATTAAGGATACTGGCCAGCAATTTTCTTCTGTTGTCAAGGCTGGTTTGGTATTAGCATAATATTGGCCTTATAACACAAATTAGAATCCAGCGGTGAAGCCCACAGGTCCTAAGGTTTCCTTTGTTGGAAGGTTGTGGTAAGTAATTGGAATTTATCTAAGTATTTATCTCTTGCCTCTTCAGCTACATTCAACTATATAGCTTTGCTCTCAAACATGTATCTGTAATGCCAACTCAGATCATCACAGCCTCTTCAGCTTCTTTCTCACAGATTCAGGATTCATTATCAATGCAAAGACTGTGCCATCTGGTTTCCTAGCTTTGGTTTCTCTGAAACTCCTCTCTAACTCTTTGTGGTCTCTCTCTCTCTCTCTCTCTCTCTCTCTCTCTCTCTCTCTCACACACACACACACACACACACACACACACACACACACACACATTGGTTGTTTGAAAAAGAATGGACCCAAAGTTTCATATATTTGAATGCTTAGCCATCAGGGACTGGCAGGACTTGAGAAGGATTAAAAGGATTAGGAGATGTGGTCTAATTGGAGGAAACATGTTACTCGGGGTGGGCTTTGAGGTTTCAAAAGCCCCCACACCAGGCCCAGCCTATCTGTCTGTCTGTCTATCTGTCTGTCTAGCGATCAGGATGCAGCTCCCACTTACTGCTCCAAGCCATGCTCCCCACCATGATGATAAAGGACTAACCTCTGAAACTGTAAGGAAGCCATAAGCAGTACTCTTCCATAGCCTCTGAATCAGCTCCTACCTTCAGGTTACTGCCTCTTCTGAGTTCCTGTCCTGACTTCCTTCAACATGAACAGTGATTTGGAAGCATAAATCAAATAAACCCTTTCCTCCCCAAGTTGGTTTGGTCAGGGTATTTCATCACAGCAATAGTATCCCTAACACATACACAGAGAGTGGTGTGTGTGTAATGCATAACCTGAAAGTTAATATTAGTAATTAAGAATGTTTTAACAAAAAACTTTGTATTTGCCTCAGCCAGAGTCACCAAAAAAAGAAGTACTATCTGGTAATGGTAAGCTATTGCCATTGAAACCATGATAAATACCTAGTGAATTCATTGTTACTCAATAAGTTCTGATATTATGAAGAGACAGAAATGAATTAATCTTTTTCTAACACAGTATATTCATGGCAGTGGCCTAATTTTTTACATGTTTTATAAAATGTTCTATGTACACTTGAGAAGAATAAAGCTTCTGTTATTTGATGGGCTGTTTCATTTATAACTGCTCCTTTTTTATTGAGTTTGATGAATGATCTGTAGTGGGTAGCTGTTCCAGCTTTGATCTGGAAGGACCACCCCCACTGAGGCTTCTATAACTGTCACGCCTACAAGGCGGAGTCGAGAGAGGACCCTTGAAGACCGGGGATCAGAATGGGCTGGCTCTCTTGGTTCCTGGACCCTGGATGCTGGAGATAGACCGAGCAGTTTTCCAGAGAACACTGCAGGACTGTGCTACACCTTTCCCAGACCCTGTAACCTATCTCTTCACTTGTAAGTTACCCCACAAAATAAACCTCCCTTTTAACTACATGGAGTTGCCTTAATATTTTAACCAATAATGATCTATCTATTGTTGAAAGTGGAGTATTGAAGTCCCGTACTAATATGGTATTGCTTTCAATTTCATCCTTCATTTCTGTTAATATTTGCTTTACAAATTTATGTGCTCTGATGTGAATATGCATTTTTAATTGTTCCATCCTTTTACTCAATTAACCATTTACCATTCTATGCCTAGAGTGCATCTAGTTCCTCTGAGCTTAACATGACCATCACCAACAATTAATTGTTGTAATCTATAGGAGAACTTGGCCTGCAGAAATAAACAGAAAATATAGCTCACAGCTAGGTCAGCATGCATTTATGGAAGGAAAAGGAAGGGTCACAAGACCCTCACTTGAAATTACTGGTGCCATTCCCTCCTGCCCCAACTACATACAGTCATGAGGGTTACTAGGATTTAGAGGAGACAGAATATGGACTGGAAGGTGGAATACTTCAATAGTGTAGCTTTTCCTGAGTTATCCATGCCAAGGGTGGGACTTTTTGGCGATGAAGTTGCCTTTGTGACAATCATTCTCCTGCAAGTAATACTGATAAATACATTGATTCATCAAGCTGTACTTGAGAATCTTTTCTTTGATCTATCATTGCCCTCTTTACCTGTGTGAATAGCTAGCTGTTTCTTTACTTTATCCAAGAAAAAGTTATACATCCATGATATTGCCTATTGTGATAGTTTTCCACTTAGTTTCTCCAATAATTAATGATCACCCAGATTTATTCCACTTGACATTTTCATGGAGTATCATTTCCCTTCATTTGCTTTCATATTATGTGTCTTTAAAGCTATATCTTAAGTTTTTGTAGGAAGTTGCTTATTGTTGTATTTATTCAGCCACTGGGATTTTTTTTAATAGAGCATATAACTAATTTTCTTTTCAAGCAAATTATTTATAGATAAGGAATGGTACATATTAATTTTGTTTTCTGATTGATTTCCAGTCTGTTTCCATTGTTTTTCACTTGTTTTTTTCCTTTGTAATTTGATGATCCACTGGTAGTGGTTATGTTTGATAACTTTATCTTTGTATATTTACTACAAGTAATCGTTGTGATTAGTTCAAAGCTGACAAAAAGACCTTATAGTAATAATAATGTTGAAGCTGATGGCATCTTAACTAAGGTGGTATGAAGGAAGAAGGGGGAATAATGAAAGAGGAGGGGTTAAGTAGGGTGGAGAATGAGAAGGTAAAGACTGTAGAGAGGGATAATTATCCTAGTCTGTCTCCACTGCTGTGATCAAAAGCAACTAAGGTGAAAGAAAGTGTTTAATTGGCTTACACTTCCATGTCACAGCCCAGCATTGAGAGAAGCCAGGGTAGGAACCCAACCAGGACCTGCAGTCAGGAAAGCAGAGACCACAGAGGAGTGCTGTTTACTGGCTCACTCTCTTGCTCATACTCAGTCAACTTTCCTATAAAACTAAGGACTGCCTGCCCAGGGATGGCACCATCCATAGTGGGCTGGACTCTCCACATCAACCATCAATCAAGACAATGCCCCACACACATGTCCACAGGTCAATCTAATGGAGGCAATTCCTCAACTGAGATTCCTTCTTCCCAGATGTCTCTAGTTTGTGTCAGGCTGACCAAAACTAACCAACAAAATAACACTAAAGAACTTTGAAAAAGTCATATAGAAACCTACTACTATAGAAGATTCTTAAAATACATACACATATAAAAGAAGCTTAAATGGCATTACCATATTACCTGGGGACAATGCTTCTTACAGATACCACAGTATATTAAATAAAAAGCCCACAGTGTCAGGTATAGGCTGCCTCTTCTTGAGTTGTTAATCAGTGGAGTCCCATAGATGCCCCCTCAAACATAACAGGCTATTACCATTGCTCTTGGTGACTTTTCAGGACTTGTTGGTAAGACCCTATTGCTGAAGGAACCACACACTTGAGTCATAGAATATGAAGGAATCAAGGCAGTACTAACCTGGAAGCTTCATCCCTATTGGCTGGCTTTCATGGTACTTGAATGTTCTAGGTACCCTACTATGTGTGAAAAGTCATCAACTGTCTTACCCAACTATAAACTCTGCAAGTGACAATAATCACTCGCATGGCAAGATATGCCTGGTCATGCAATACTGACACAAATATTAAAAATAATATCACTGATTGGATCTAAGGCCTGCTACACAAATAGGAATTCATACCTGGTACTGTTAACTGCACCAAAAATCAGAGGTTGGCTAGTTCATGCCCTAGAGGAGACTCCAATAATATTCTTTTGCCAAAGAAATATAGCAATAAACTGCATTGTAAGGTCTTATCTTTACACCCATAGATTCCACTGGACAATGTCCAAAGAATAAGGAAGTATAGGGTGGTCAGCTTTAAAAAGGACACCTATAACATATTCTACACCCAAGGCTCAGGGATCAGCATAGAAAGAATGGAAAAAGGATTCTAAGAGCCAGAGATAGTGGTTGACTGCTAAAGCACAGCGTTTTCTGGCCATGACAGGAACACTGCACACATGAACTCACAGCAGCTGTGACTGTGTGCATAAGACCTGCCCAAGATCAAGCCTGCCAAAATCCCAGCATGGATGGCAAAGGAGCTCATGAAGTCCCAAACCTAGCTGAGGAGCTGTTGGCAACTGATGGCTGCTGTGGGAAGGAGAGTAAATTTTCTTCAGGGAGGTAGTCCATGATAAGTTACCTATGTTTCAATAGATGGTCTTATACCCGGTGAATAGGCAGCACTAAGTGGATTCAGTGAGTCACGGTACTCTAATGGGATCTATAAATTGATTTGTTGTTAGAGTCTTCAGACATATTGGCCTGTTGTCTACTTCAGAAATGTATGGGAACTTCCATTTCTTTGCAATTTTGTCAACACTTCCTACTGTCTTCCCTTTAGAAATGTTTTCATAGGCGAGACAGTATCTCAGCATGGTTATAAGTTACATTTTGAGGACCATATGGAGTAAATATCTTTTTCTTATAGTCCATTTGTGCATTTTCTTTCAAGAAATGCTTAATCCTTTGCTTGTTTTATGCTTTGTTTTGTTTTGAGACAGGGCTTCATTATGTAGAACTAGGTGGCTTGGAATTCACTATTCAAACCAGACTGGCCTTGAACCCACTATTTGTTTTTTTAATTATGTGTACATGTGGTCTTGTGTGTGTACATGCAGTTCCAGTGAAGGCCTGAGCGTGTATCACTCAGTTCAATGGAATACAGGCTGAAGAGACTCCAGGAACTGACCCAGGTCCTCCGCAAGGGCAGACTATACACTAAACAATTGAGCCATCTCTTCAGGCCCTCCTTTGCCAATTTTAAAGTTATTTGTCCTTTCCCTGGAGTTATAAGAATTCAGCTGGGCAGTGGTGGTGCACACCTTTAATTCCAGCACTCGGGAGGCAGAGGCGGGCAGATCTCTGTGAGTTCCAAGCCAGCCTGGGCTACCAAGTGAGTTCCAGGAAAGGTGCAAAGCTACACAGAGAAACCCTGTCTCGAAAAACCAAAAAAAAAGAAAAGAAAAGAAAGAGAGAGAAAGAGAGGGAGGGAGGGAAGGGAGGGAGGGAGGGAGGGAGGAAGGAAGGAAGGAAGGAAGGAAGGAAGGAAGGAAGGAAGAAAGAAAGAAAGAAAGAAAGAAAGAAAGAAAGAGAGAAAGCAAGCATGCTGTGGATATCACTCTATATAAATAAAACACTGGCCAGTGACCAGGCAGGAAGTATAGGTGGGACAAGGAGAGAGGAGAATTTAGGGAACAGGAAGAAGGAGGGGGAGACACTGCAAGCCAGCGCCAGGACAAGCAGCATGTAAAGATGCCGGTAAGCCACAAGCAACGTGGAAAGGTATAGATTTACAGAAATGGGTAATTTAAGATATAAGAACAGTTAGCAAGAAGCCTGCCATGGCCATACAGTTTATAAGTAATATAAACATCTGAGTGATTATTTTATATGTGGATTGTGGGACTGCGGGGCTTGGTGGAACCTGGAGAGAAGCCCTCCAGCAACAAATGGCGCCCAACGGCTTGAGTTCCCACCTTAAACCTGAGAATATTTAATAACCAATTATAAATAGAGCCAAAACCAGGTTCCTGCTTCATGTCTCATATGGGTAGCTACACACTGCAAAACGCGGGTTTGAACTACTGGCGGGTTCCTGGCATGTGTGTTTGATCGACAGTATGGCGGTAATGAGGCATCTGCCAGGGGCACATTATGCTGTGTGGTAGATTTAGTCTTTACTAGTATTAAAGAAAAAAAAAAGGTTTCTGGTCTACACACTGCTTTGATAAAAGCGTAGACCCACTATTTCTGAGACTTGATGGCTCACAGAACTGGTGGAAAATGCCAAGTTGGGAAGCTGAAGTGGGCGGAGCCAGCAGCCACAGCGCCGTTTCAGTCTTAGAATGCTGCAGTTTAAAGCAATAGGCTCACAATAAGACTGATTCAGATAAAATAGTTTACAATGTGTTTAAAATATAGGTAGGCTTAAAAGAGACAAAAAAAAAGATAAATTAATATAAAAAGTCCACGTAAAGATGAATATTACACAGAGAATCGGGATTGTGTTGTCTTTGGGGTTTTTAAACTACAAAAAAAAAAAAAAACATTTGATTGAAAAAGATGTTGAATTAAATCAATATGTATATTTTAAAGGTACCTTGACTTCAAAATTTGGATGTAAGGATATGTTGCTTTGGAAAAGAGGTTCTGCTTTTGTTTGCACAGAAAGCCAGAGGCTATGGATTTGTTCCAGATTAAGATATATCAGGTTTCACCAGCCAAGACCCCCTGAAAGGTCTCCGATGACACCATGGCCCAGATAACCCAACATCCAGAGCGGTTTCAAGGCAACTGGCTCACACAATACAGCCTCACAGACTACCCCATAGGCCTAAAATTTTCTTTGCATTCCCATAAGATACAGCGCCCCCCTCCAGCAGGAAGTAGTAAGAGATGCTATGCCCAAATTCCCAAATATACCAAGCTGACTTTAGAGGTGGAATTGGCTCACTCCCCCTCTATACCCAGACATTTTTTTTTTAAAATGGTTAAGAGATTCTTGTGTACCAAATCAGAAGAGCCCTCTGGTGTGGGACACAGAAAAACCAATATTTTTATTTAAAACAGGTTAATTATAAATGCAATCTCTTTTTAAAAAAGAAAAGGGGATATGATATAGATATATAGGATATAGAGATGATAAGAAAAAGGGTAGATTAATGAACCTACTTTTAAAGAACAACAACTTGTTTAAAATGTTTTACATTGGTATAGATTTTAGTTTATGTTTAAAATGTTTTACTTTTCTTTTCTTTTTTTTTTTTTGGTTTTTCAAGACAGGGTTTCTTTCTGTAGCTTTGTGCCTTTCCTGGAACTCACTTGGTAGCCAAGACTGGCCTCGAACTCACGGAGATCCGCCTGCCTCTGCCTCCCGAGTGCTGGGATTAAAGGCGTGCGCCACCACCGCCCGGCTTAAAATGTTTTACATTGGTATAAATTTTAGTTTACTGATACAAACTTAAAGTTAATTTTGTTATCCTGTATATATATATATTTCTATTCTTGTTTGAGGTATTATGTTTATGTAACTCATTTAAAATTGTAATGGATAATTAAGAAATAGATTAATAATTAGTCATCTATGATAATCATATTTATAGGTATGTTAGATAAGTCTTCTAGGTATACATAGATATATTTCAGATACATAGTTAGTCTTCAAACACTTCAAAGACCTACAGAATATGGCATTTAAAATGTTTTAAAAATTTAGACGTTCTGGACAGTGAGACATGTCTGCTCCTGGTAGCACTGGATTTACTTCGGAGAGGAGGATGGGCATCAAAGACACTCCATATGGAGTTTATCTTCACCTTGGCAAAGATAGCCATTTGGGCAAAAAACTGTTCTTGCCTGGACTGCTTGATCAACTGGACATGCAAGACCCATGGAAGGATGACCACTAAACTTGCTTGCTTGACAAGATGGTCCTTCAGGTTCCTGCTTTACAGAGAAAACTGCCAGACATTCTACAGGACACTGAAAAAAATGACAGAGAGACTCTAGGCCTGTGAGCTAAAGACAGATGCCCCAACTTTACAAAGGAACATTAGATGACAGTCCAGGCTGTCAGCTGTCTCTGTCTACCCTGTAAGACTCCCGAAAGTTGCTTACATCCTTCTCCCATTTCTCAGGTAATATTATATCCTTCTGAGGTCTTTGATGTGGTTGAAGACTAGATAGGTGCAATTTCCTCAGTTATGATAAAAGATAAGTTAGATATAAAACCTTAAACTCACAAATATAAAATAGATAGGACATCTTCTTTAATATTGTAACTGTAATTCTTGCTCGATAATTGTTTTGTTATATGTAATTTTACTATGTTAAAGTTAAAACCTTCCTTTTTAAAAAAAGAAGAAAAGGGGAAGTGCTGTGGATATCGCTCTATATAAATAAAATACTGGCCAGTGACTAGGCAGGAAGTATAGGCGGGACAAAGAAAGAGGAGAATTGAGGGAACAGGAAGAACGAGGGGGAGACACTGCAAGCCACTGCCAGGACAAGCAGCATGTAAAGACGCCGGTAAGCCACAAGCGATGTGGCAAGGTATAGATTTATAGAAATGGGTTAATTTAAGATATAAGAACAGTTAGCAAGAAGCCTGCCATGGCCATACAGTTTATAAGTAATATAAGTGTCTGAGTGATTATTTTATATGTGGATTGTGGGACTGTGGGGCTTGGTGGAACCTGGAGAGAAGCCCTCCAGCAACAAAAGAACTCATATATTATGTAAAAATCTTTATAAATTCTATGCTTTAGAAATATTTTTTTCTATATGTGTTGTCTCAAAAGTGTTCTTTGAAAAGCATATGTTTTAAAATTTTTGAATCCCTAAATATCATTTTTATTTGACTCTTATTAAGAACAGAGATTTAGAACAAAGATTTCTCACAGATAAATCTTTATAAATTCTATGCTTCAGAAATATTTTTTTCTATTTGTGTTATCTCAAAAATGTTCTTTGAAAAGCATATGTTTTAAAATTTTTGAATTCCTAAATATCATTTTTATTTGACACTTATTAAGAACACAGATTTAACATTCAGAATAAGGTTAAGGCAAAACTCTTACTCTGTGTTGAATAATGAGGAGTGCTAACATCAGCAACACCATACCTGGTAGGACTTCATGCCAGACATGTTCAAAGAGTGATTTCTGTGGTGAAATTGTGTTCCCTAAGTGATATTCTGATCCTGTAAACTCATATTCCTGTCAATTTGACAGTATTTGCAAACAGGACCTTTGCAAATATAATCAAGTTAAATTTAGGGTCTTTAGAATGGATCTTAATCCAAATAACTGGCATCACTATAAAAAAGAGAGAACATTGAATATAAATACACACAGAACAACAAATAAACACAGACACAGAGAATAAGCAGTGATATAGATAGACAGAAATTAAAGTTGTGCTCTACAAACCTAGGAAGGCCTAGAGCTTCCAGAAGCTGAAAGAGGTAAGGAAGTTCCCTCCTCTAAAGACATCAGAGGGAGCAGCATCCTGCCAACACCTTATTTTGGACTTCCAGACTCAGAACGAACTCCAACAATTTCTCTCATTTAAAAACACACTGGTAGTCATCTAGCAACCTTAGCAAACTAATAAAAGCTGTGAATTTAAGACCTGTTCTTACTCAGAGCTCTCTAGGCTTCTCTTCTAGCAACATTTATGCTGGATTTCAGAAGTCTGTGTGCTAAGACTGTACCATCTCACCCAGTGGGTGCCTCACTTTCTATTTATGTTGCCATAGTTAGGAACATCCCCAGAAGGCTCCTAGATAAAAGGCTTAGTCTTCCAGGCTAAAATCTTATTGGGATGTGGTGGAATCTTTAAGAGGTGGGCCTTAAGGGCAAAGTTAGCTCACCAGCTGTATGCCTTTGGAGAAGATATTGAGATCTTATCCTCTTTTTCCTTTCTTTTCTTCATGTCAACCATGAGGTGAATGGTTTACCATATTTTCCATGTTCCTGCTGTAATGGACCATGCCACCATAGACCAACGCAAGAGAGTCAAGTGAACATGAACTGAGACTTCTTTAACTATGAAGTAAAACATACCTTTCTTCCTTTTAATTAGCTCAATTATTTTGTTATAATAATGGAAAGCTGCTAACATGTGTTGTCTTGATTATTCATCAGGGATAACATATCTTTTCCACCTAGTCATGTAATATTTTTGTACATTTCAATCAAGAATTAAGCACTTACACTTAAGCCTTGTAAGGCTAGGCAACATTCTGATGGTGTGGACTCATTGTAGAGCACTTACCTAGCATGTTTAAAGACTTGAGTACAACCTCTAGCACAAAACAAATCAAAACACAACCAAAAACCAAATTAGGAAGTAACAGATTAGATGTCTTTCCTGAGACCTGCTGAGAAGGTAGTACTACTGTTCCAGAAGTCTTGAATGAAGAGATGTTGTTGTCAACTCACCCTGGATTACAAGTATAATTAATACTGGATCCAAACCGAATGTCTGTGTGTACATGTACTATGCCATTCTCAGGATCTTTAGGAGTTTCACATGGTTTACCTGTGAGATAGAAACAGAATTTTGGAACCAAGTAAAGCAAACTAAACTTTCCTTAGTTTATGAGGTTCTAACCTGACTGTAACTTACTCTAAAGAGCATACATAATTGTAATATTTCACAGATTTTTTGCCACTTTGAGGAAACTTAATCAGACCCTACTTTCCAAACGAACTCCTATCCAAGTTCCTTCCTATTTTCACATGGTGACTCCCCAAAACATGTTTACTTCATTTATTCCCAAAGCATTCTTCTGAGTGTTCCAATTCACAGACCTCAGAGTCTAGGATTTTTTTATCTCTTAGTTTTAAATACACTTTTCTTTGCTTCAGAATCACTAATTACTTAGTGACACTTGTTCAAAGTTGGACACACTAAGTGAAATATCCTGAGGATATTTTCCCTCAATCATGCCCTGTGATGGTCATTATTATTAAATTTATTAACAATTGAGAAGACAGAAGCACAGAGTAAAAAGATATGACCTACAAGAATGATCCAATGTACCATACACCTTAGATAACATTATTAATGGCATGTAGCATAATTTTAAAATCCAGACAAACTGAAGCAGACCCTACTATTTGTCACAAAGTATCTACGGTTTGTCAGCTTCCTCTGCAGTTACTCACGTATACATATATCTTCAACACTTGTCCAGTCTGAGTTTTGTTGGCAGGTGATGGAGAACTGCCTCTTGAAATATCCTGGGCGGCATTTATACATCAAAGATGTTCCAATGGGAAAACTGGATTCATCAGTTTTATTTAGACGGCTGGCAAACGAAAACCATGGTGGGTCTGTGCACTGGCCTGAAGAATGAGACCATAGCAACATTACTTTTAATGGAAGAACTTCTAGTGCACCTTTTCTTTCTCTCCAATATACTTCATAGATGTGATCAAAGAAGGAAAATAATAATAGTAATAAAAGGAATGATTTCTTTAATGCTTATTTTTATAATAAGGTTTTAAAATAACTTTACTTAGCATCTATGATTAAAGTCTCTGCTTTAAGAACAATTTTCAGATTTATTCATTATTTATTCAAAAACTGAAACTGTATTTCATTTTGTGAATGTATTTTCTAATACATGTTTTTATTTCACTTCTAGATTCAGTTATCTTCCCATAAGGCTTAGCAGAATTAACTTAATTACCAGTTAGGGTCAAATAATAAGTAATCAATAATTATCTGCTGAAAAAAAAATCACCTTAATTTAACTTCAGAAATATTACATTTTTGTTATGACTTCTTTTCCTTTTCAGACTCTCAGTTAATTAACTCAAGTACAAGGGGTGGATTAAGGCATACAAAAAATTTGAGCAATGTACTTCTACCTATTTTTTAAACTGATTGCATCTTATTTTGCATATGGCCAGCTTTGGTATGTATGCTAGTTTAAAATTATTTTATATATTTCCTCATTTTGGTGGGTCTGCTTGTTCTGTCAGATGCTAAAAAGTCATGTTCAAATATTCTATTTGATTATATACTTGATTTTTTTTCATTTTGCCTACCTTTTTATACTGTATGATTAGAACATGCAAATTTAAACATATATTTCATGAGAGATTAACCTTTATCATAATAAAATATCTCTAATTTGATGTTGTGTGTGTGTGTGGGTAATGTGTCTGTATTTGGTCTGAATACAAATATTCATGATTTTGCATTGTGTGGTTGCATGGTCATATACGTGTGCGCCTGCGTGCACACACTTGGAATGAAGCCTGAGAAGACGCTGAAAATCATCCTCTATCAACTCTTCCAATTTTCTCATTGAAGCAGTGTCTTTCAGTGAAACCCAGACCTTGCCGATTTGGCTAGTCTTGCTGGCCAATTACTCTGTTGATCCCTTTTGTATACCTTCAGAGGCTGCCACACTCAACCAGCATCAACATGAGTTTCTGGGGATCTGAACATGAGTTCTCATCCTTGTACAAGTACTTTAACTGTTATCTTTCCTACCCTGTATCAATAATTTTAAATATAAACACGTATTTATTAAAAGACAATAGTATCATAATGCCATTTAACAAGCTTTACATTGGTTTGTTTTGACATGGTATTTTTCATCCTTTTATATTCACCTGCCCTGTCTTGAAATATGTGTCTTATTCCTTTTGTTTGTTGTAGCAGGAGTCTTAAAAGTTCTTATTAATAAAATCAAACCTGGGGCCAGTTATTGGGATGAATGCTGGAAGGTCAGAGAAGCAAAACAAGCCACAGCTAACCTCACCTGGCCACTTCTCAGCTGATTTGTTTTCTCAGACTGGAGGCCTCTGAGTCCTCATCCAGAATGAGTCTCAGCTGAACTGTGCTGCTCAAAACCTAAAAGCTTAACCAGCCAAATGCTTAACCAGATAAATGTTTCTAGTTTCTGGTCCTCACGCCTTATATACCTTTCTGCTTTCTACCACCACTCCCTTGGATTAAAGGCTTGCTTTCTGGGATTAAAGGCCTGCATCACCATGCCTGGCTCTTTAAAATGTGGCCTTGAACTCACAGAGATCCAGGGATTTCTACATCTGGAGTGCTAGGATTAGAGGTGTGAGTGCCATCATTTTTTAGCCTTTGTATCTAGTGGCTGTTCTGTCTCTGAACCCAGGTAAGTTTCTTAGGGTGCACAATATTTTGGGGAACAAAATACCACCACACTTTGTATTACTGTTTTACTGTTGAGTCATTATGACAGACTTTTCAAACTTAGGCTACAATGTCTTTAGAATCTCAGCAATTTTTAATGACAGTCTAAAAGAATATATAACAGTTCCGTTTATTAAATATGTTCAAATAAGATAGGTTCATATCACAATTATGCAAAGAGTTTTGAGGCCTTATGTAACTTATGTAACGTCTCAAAACCTGGAATCAAACTGAAACCACCCATTTCATTTTCTGCTCCAAATTAATTTTCATGTGGTACCCTTTCCATAGCAACTGTTAAAATCCAAGTTTACAAAACTCTGGCCTACTATGATCCATCTCTGGAGCCAGAAGCTACTCTGAACTAGTTCTTGTAGTGCATACAGTAACTGAAAGAAATCAAGAATTGTTGTTTTCATTGTAATTTTAAAATCTTCCCATGCTGGTGAATCTTTCTCAACTTGACACAAACTAGAATTACCTGAGAAAAAGGAACCTCAGTTGAGAAACTGCCTCTACAAGACTGGCCTGTGTACATGTCTGTGGGGTCATTTTCTTAATTAATGATTGACTTAGGAGGGCCCAGCTCACTGTGTGATGCCGTTCCCGGGCAGGTGAACCTGTGTTGTAGGGGAACAAGCTAATAAGTAGCATTCCTTTGTGATGTCTGCTTCCAATCCCTTGAGATCCCTGAGTTTCGGCCTTGGCATCCTTCCCTCAGTGATGAACTATAATCTGTGAACCAAATAAACCTATTTTTCTCCCATAGTGAGTTTGGTTACTGTGTTTATAACAGCAACAGAAAGCAAACAACACTTTCAAAGTATTCCTGTGAGTCTGCCATGGCTCCAATGCTCCCTTAGCCCATAATTTCAGACATTTGGTCACATGACAACTTCTTTAAATAGGAACTGACTATTAATATTTAATAAAATTAAGGTTAAATCTACCATCTTACTGTTTCTGTCTTTTGTGTTTCTGTTCTTTCATTTTGTTTTGATTAGATTACATTTGTTATTCTTACTTACTTTTATTTTACTTTTGTTTTTCTTTCAAAAATAACGTGATCTCAATATATAAACATCTACTAACAATATAATTTCCCCAACAAGAATCACAGAAATGCTGACTCCATCTACTTCCAACCTTTGTTCTATTACTATCAAACATTAAAATACAATGTATATTTTAAACCACTGCTAATCATCTCCAGTACTGATAATGTATGATGTTTGCTGAATGTCAGTTACTTGCTACTAGGCTGGATGCTAAAGGCAATCGACTCCCTCATGTGGCTGAACTGCTATCTATGGTTTGGATGTAAATGTCCATCACTGTCACTCTTGGATTGCAGTGGTTGGGGCTGTTTTGGGAGGTGGTAGAATCTTTGGGGCATGGGACCAATCTGGAAGTGTGGGACAGTAAGGGCATGACTTTCAATGATATATCCACTTTGGGGTCAGGCCAGTGCTCTCTGTTTCCTGTTCTGCTACCAAGCAAGAAGCCACCTGCTATAGTCTCCCACTGCTGCAGATGGAGGGGCTCCATTTGCCATGTCTTCACAACCAGCATGGACTGAACACTCTGAAAACATAATAAGTTTATTCTCCTTTAAAGTATTTACATTAGTTATTTTGTCCTAGTGGCTAGAAAAGTAATACACTAAGTAACTACTTCCCAAAGATACCCATGTTCTAATCCCTAGAGAATGTGAACATGGCATTTTATGATACATACATAAAAAAAAAAAGTGGCTTTGTATGTATTACTAAACCTTTTAAGATCTGCCGATTACCCTGGATTTTCTGGATAAACACTAAATGTATTTACAGTAGTCCTTTGGTAAGAGGTTTGCAAGAGATGGAAGGATATTTGAAAATGCAAAGCTGCTGGCTTTGAAGTACAGCAAATAGCCATGAGCCATGAGATGTAGGCAGCATCTGGAAGCTGGAAAGAGTAAGGAAACTCATTTTCCTCTTTGGCCTACAGAGCAACATAGCGATCCAGACTTGGGAATCCAGAATTAACTATAAGAGAACACATTTCTTTTGTTTAAGACCATAAAGTTCAGGGAATTTGTTTCAGTATCAAGATGAAACTGGAAAGACATAGTATTGAAAATAAGAGATTCAGAGAGACCAGACTTTGGGACCTAATGTCCTTCCATTCCTGCTTTGATGTCTTGGGCAAACTGCTTAGTATGTCAGAGTCTCTGCTTCATCTTCTTGAAGAAGATGACATTGTTTACTTAGTAGGCTTCCTAGGAGTATCAAAGGAAATGTATGTAAAACATTTACTAGTATCACACACACAGAGGGGTGCTGGTAAGTTGTGTTAGTCATATAAAAGAGAAAATAGTATCACTTTACAGTATGCGGCTAAAGTGGGCATATGTAATTATTTCCAAGAGTTTTTTTTCTGTCAGAATTTGTAGGAAATGAGCCTATTTTGTCAGGAAAGCCCTGGAACACCTTTGCAACTGATGATTTCAGAGATCTTCTGAATGACACATCCCACATTCAGCCTGGGATTTATTGTTTACATCTCATAAATTCTTATCATGGTTCCTAAGCATAAATCAACAGATGTAAGAATTCCTAAGGCTGATTTTTTTTTCCTATTGACAATAGTTATTAGAATGGGGACCAACTCTGGATTTCGTATTAAAGTAGAGGATTCACTTCAAAAAAGCTCATGTTCCTAATTTGTCTCCTATATTAGAATGGCTTTGGCTGTCCCCACACACTCCACTGAACGATAGGTGTTCTGTTCTGTGTTTTCACATGTGTGTTTCATCATCTTCAATTTGACTTGCTACAAGGCTCCAGCTTCCTACATCTCTGTTTCTTCCAGACATGCATTCACTCTCTATCTCTAAACACATCCTAGGTGAGATCATTTTATTTCTCTCTAGTTTTCACTCTTCCTCCACATCTCAGCTTACATACCACTTGCCTGACCTCCTGAGAATATGAAAATTAAACCACCTGTTCTTACTTTACCCATTATCCTTTTTACTATTATATCAATAATATTATTATAATTTGTGATATTTAAATATGCATGATTTTGATAGGATTTCTTTCAATAGCTATCAGAGACAATGTGTAGGTAAGAGACCAAATATCTTTTGTTCCTCTAAATAAATACCTGGCCCAGAGCTTAGCACCCAATTACAAGCAGTAGATGTATTTTGCTGCCATGAGCAAATAAATGATATACTGCAAAATAAGTACCATCAAGAGTCCAAACAGACTACGTCCCAAAAAGCCCTCATTTGCAGAGTCTTGGTTAGAGTCCATATATTTTTAAGTTTCAAAGTTAATATCACTTTGAGAACTACTATATAAGAGGAAAAACAAATAAAAAAACCTACTAAGTGAAAAAAATAATTCCCGTGAAAACCTCTGTGATAACAACAATAAAACCACTGAGTGAAAGTTTCTGTGATTTCAAATATTATGTTTTCACCTTTTCTCTAGCTGACATGTAAGATGAATGCAATGCTGATAATTGTCTCCTCCATTAATCTCAGGCAAGGGAATCAATCCCAAGTGTAGCATACAGTTAAAAAAAAAACAAACAAATAAAAAGGCAAGAGAAGCTGATCATTATAGCAAAGCTTCCAGGGAGAGGCTGGAAAGAGTTCTAAAGCAATACAGAAATTTACTGGAACTATTCTTAGAGAGATGTTTCTTTCTTTTAATTATCTACACTTATTGAAGTTGAACATACAAATACGGTATGTAATAATAACTATTAATTTGTAAAAAAGACCAAATGAAAGGGTACATATGAACCTTCAACAGAGAAAGGTCATCTCGTTTCCTTTGCCTCCTGTTACCAATCCCTCAAATTATGGCTATTTCTATGATAGGTACGTTAACAGGCACTTCATAAAGTCAAAACTTTCATCATTCAAGTTATTTTTATGCATCTATTAAGATATAATGCACAGAGTTGATGAGCATTTAAAGTACATGAATTTATTACTTGATATATATGTATGCATGATGAAACTCTCACTGAAATAAAGACAAGCATTTCCCTCATACTCCAAGTTCCTTTGTCCTTATAATCCATCTGTTTGCTTCCTCTGAGTATTTCCAACCTGCTTTTTCTAACGACAAAGACTTAACTTAGAATGTCATGTAATTATCATACAAATGTCAGTCTTTGTTTTCTCATTGGTCTAGCTTTACAAAGTGTAATTACTTTGAGATTCACCTTGGTTACATGTATTTCATGGCTGGTAAATATTCAGTTAGATAAATAATATGTCAAAATTTAACTGAAGGACATTTTAGTTGTTTCCACTTATTGCCTATAACCAATAATGCAGTGCTGAAGGAGCTGGAGAGATAGTTCAGCAGTTAAGAGCTCTTTCTGGTTTTCCAGAAGACCCAGGTTCAATTTCCAGCACCCACATGGCAGCTCACATTCTTCTGTGACTCCAGTCTCAGGAAATCCAATGTTTTCTTCTGGCCTCTATAGGCACTGAATGCACATGGTACACAGACATACATTCAGGCAAACACCAATACACTCTAATATAGGTAAAATAAAAATAAATAAAATCTAAAAACAACAAACAAAACAAAAACCACTCAGCTATAAAAACTAATGAAGATGTCTGTTGGGCACAATTTTCTATTTCTCTTAAGGAAAAACCAAGGAGTAAAACACCAAGTCACATGATAGGAATTGTTTGATAGAATGCTGAGCCACTTTCCAAGAGTAGTGTCTTACCTGCCAGTAAACAGCACATAACAAATTTAGCTACTTTACTTATTGCTAACAATTGATATGGTGAGCCTTCTTAATTTTAACGGTTCTCATGTATGTATATTGTTATCTTATTGTATTTTTTTGCCCTGAATGACATAACCTTCTTTCAAATCGTCTATTTAAGTCATTGGCTGACTCATAAGTCATCATAATTGTGAACTCATGACCACTTCCATGACTGTGCTGGAGAGGATGAGCTGTCAACCTGAGTTACACTCTGGTCTACATACTTTGCTCTTCAGTGAAGAGATTCTTTGAAGATTTTGCTTAAGCAATTTTATCAGTAAAAATAAAGAGCTCAAAATTTAAAAAAAATAAACTTTGAAATGTGGTATGCATAAACATTTAAAAGGATACCATACAAATGGAGTAAGATTTTATTTTATTTATTATTATTTTTACTATTATTTTATTACTACTGTTATCTTGTTTTTTTTTTCAAGAGGTTTCTCCGTGTAGCCCTGGCTGTCCTGGAACTCCCTCTGCAGACCAGGGAGGCTTGAACTCAGAGAGATCCGCCTATCTCAGCCTTTGAGGACTGAGATTGTGTGTGTCACCATCACCTGGCTTAGAATAAGAATTTTAAATATTTTAATAGACATAATGATTTAATATCATTAGTTAACACTGAGTGACAAGATATTATCACAGATTCTGTTAATAGGAGTGTATATAAAGCTGTATCTCAACTAGTATTCTTGATATTTTCTAGATTGTTGTTGTTGTTACTGGTTTTTATCTGACAGCATTTCTTCCTCTGAGTGCCTTTTACATACAACTTAGGTATGTGTGTATCCTTAGGCAGATAATGGGGTAGTCTATGCAGCAATCTTGTTTTCTGGAATTACTCTTACTATAATCATCTTCAGTGAGTATTTCTGATGTGTAAGACATGTTGGAAGTTGCTTTTCTGAGTGAGGTTATTTTGGCTAACATTAGATAATATAAACCATAAATTACACATCTGAGAATACAGAAACTGAGATGCATTATGAAGTATAGGAAACAGACTCTAACTCCCTTCCTTTGTCTTCTCCATGTAGCAGAATTAACAGAAATGATCCTGCAGGAGTACCTTAGGGCATGCCAGAGTCTACCAACTCCAATAGTATATTAGTAAGACTTAACTACTGTGCCATTTTACTGCCTTGAATGTGGTTTATTTCAACGAATGGCCTGTATGAGCCTGAGAAAAAGGTATATTCTACTGTTGTGAGAGGATTCCAAACTTGCCAGTTATACTGGTGTTGCTGAGTTCTGCTGTGTCCTTATTGTTTTTCTGCCTGATACATCTGTCTATTTCTGGTGGAGGGGTATTGAAGCTTCCAGCTCTAAGATGGGTTTATTTATTGCTGTTCACAAGTCTGCCCATTTTTGCTTCATACATTTTGATAATGCTCTCAGAGGCACACATGTGAATACTTGTTAACTGACTTGCTGGGTCTGATGTCCTCAGTTGTAAGTAGCAGAGACTAGAAATCCAGAACCAATTTCTCTGTAAGTATACATACCTTCGAGGTGAAGCTCTCCACCATATTTTGTTTAAATTACAAAGTGCTGTGGCCAGTTGGAGCATTCTAGTGGTATTCTCCATTTCAACTCTGTTGACTAAAGCACTCCATGGCTTGAGTCACAGTTGAAGGTTACTATGATAACCTTGGTTTCCTTTGCACACGATAATGCCTGTTTATAACTATGGCAAAACTGCCCCAACATTTCAGCCAGAAGATGACAAAGCCACAAAGATCCCTAAGCACTGATAGGAGAGTCCCAACGTTCTTGGTATACTTCTTTTCTAAAAATAAAATTTCATCATATATCTTCATCTGTCCAGTTACTATGTGTGCCTGGGAAGATAAAAATTTAAGCACAACTTTTTGCAGAAATTTTGTTTTTTCTCTACTCTCAGAAAATTAGGTTCAGTTAATATATGTAATCGGTCTAGTGGAAAACTTAAACCTCCAGTTGAGCAAAAACACAGGACTAGCCCATTGGTGGTGGGTACTCACTTTTAATCCCAGCACTGGGGAGGCAGTGACAGGCAGATCTCTGTGAGTTCGAGGCCAGCCTGGGCTACCAAGTGAGTTCCAGTAAAGGCTCAAAGCTACACAGAGAAACCCTGCCTCTAAAAACCAAAAAAAAGGGGGGGGGGAAAAAAAAGTAAAAACAAGCAAAAAAACACACAAGACTGTCATTTCAAATGTCATTGAGTCTAAACAATGCAAAAAGACTTCAAGGAAGTCTTTCTGTAAGAAAGTTCTTACTGAAGAGGAAGGAAGGGAACTTAGAACTTCCATAGCACTCTATTTTGTGCTTAACCATCACTAAGTGCAATATGTAAGTTCTACAGTCTTTTTTACTTGCAAATATTTCATTGCACCCAGGGGCTTCTTTGCCCTTCAAATCCTAACCTAGGTTGGAAATGGGAGGATCTTCCTTCAAGTGAGAACTCAAGTGAGTAGATGAGGTTTGGGGGCAGAAGATAAAGTACACAGTCACTAGGTTTGGTTGTCTAGGCCTTCAGAGCAATGAATGAATTAACAAGGGCCCAGGGATAGAAATAAATTAAGCAGCAGGACTTTGGTTAGACACTTAACACCAATTAAATAGCAACATCACTTAAGAACTCAGTATTTGCATTTCACAGATGAGGAAACACACAGGCATATTTACTTTCCTCACAACCAAATTCTAGGATTAGAAATTGCATCTCGCAGGTTTACACAACGTCCTCCCTCCCCCCAAACCCCTTTCTTTCACTACAATTTACACTACACTCAGTACAGACAGCAGGTGGGAGACCAAGCATTCCTACCGGCTGAGTACAATCTGGGTTGAGAGCTCTGCACTCACCCACAAGAAAGGAGTGCTGAGCACCCCCATGGGACCCTAGACCACCGCTGGAGTCTGCACTGCGCCCATTTACCGCGGGTTTCGCTGCAGGGTGCATCCTTGCCTCCCCGCGCCTCCCCGTGGCTCACCTAAAGTAGATGGCGCCAAGGACAGCAGCAGGACCGCCAGCTGGACTCTGCCTTGGCAGAAAGCTACAAGGCGTCCCACAGTGCCCAGACGCTTTGAGATCCCAGAAACCTTCATTTTCTTCACACGGGTCTCAAGCGCTGTAGAACCGAAAAGCAGAGAAGGCAACCCCGCCCAGGGTGCGGGAAATGGCGCTGAGTTCCGGAATAAAGGTTTTGACCACAGCTTCCCCTTGTTGGGCGGGGTCTTGTTTACGACTTGTTCATGGGATTTCTGTGGAATTTCTCCTGGGAGATCGCTTCACGGATGCAGGCACAGAACAAAAAACCTTGCAAGTCAGTTCCAGGATGTTCTCTTTGTAAGTACTTTGGCTCCAAAGAAAACAATGCATTATGGGAACGCGGGTTGACTATAAACCGGCCTTACCGCTCAACCCCTCCCCCGCGCCTTTTTTTTTTCTTTCAGAAATCGAAAGGGTGGAGCCTAATCAAGGGTGAGCCAGCAGTTGCAGGCCCTGTGTAGTATACAGTTAAGAACTTATCTCCTTGTGATGAATTCAAATGTAACGTGCCACAGAAACAAAAATTAAAGCAATAAGTTAACCAGATATAAAATTTATACACATATGGACACAATTCCATGTCCCAACGTGGAAGCAGTTCCACAAAGTTTCATAGTTTTACAGAACAGAGAAAGTCTTAAATCAAGTTTAAAATACATTGGTGGGTACATCAGAGAAGGGGGTACATTAATGTGCTTTTCCATAGGCTCAAGATGGTATCTGACTGTACCCTTATTAGCTTTTGGATTGGTAGAAACTAGTTGCCTGCTAAGTTAATAGATTCTAAAAGATTACTTATTGTTTGCTTGCTTGCTTGCTTTGTTTGTTTGTTTTGTTTAATCTATTGTCCCAGATATTAGTTCTGACACAGGGGGCAAAGAATGGCCATTTCAGAAGTCCAAAAGAACATAATTAAGGTAATTAACCTCTGGACTTCAACATTACAATCCCTCCACAATATTGAAATTATAATTAGCCAGTCAGTCTCTGCAAACACAGATACCTTTCAGGAGTTTTCTTTCACAGCCAGATGCAGCTTCTTTTCAGAAGATTTTGTTCACAAATATAATGTCAATGCTATTCAGCCTACATTAAGACTGCAGTAATGAATGGGGGAGATCAGTCCTTGCCATCATCCAAGTGAGATTTGATGACAGGTGAACAATTAATAAGATCCCAGAAATGGATTTAACAGGGTTTGCTCTGGATTTCAGTTCCTTTCTTAATAAAGATGATGAGGAAAGGAAGAAAAAGAAGGAGGGAGACAAGGAGGGAAGAATCAAGAAATAGCCCCCTAATTAGAGATGGATGGTGGTACTTTTTGAAATAACAAATATAGAAGGCCAAGTTTAGGGAACAGGATTAAGAATTCAAAGATTACAAGATAGAGCATGTGAACAAAAATGTCCACATTCTGTTTCCAGAACCTGTGGTATGGCAGAAAGACTTTGCTGATTAAATTAAACCAAGAATGTTGAAATGGGGAGGTAATCCTGACTATCAAGATGGGTTTGACAATCCCAAGGATCCTTACAAGAAGGAGGTACTAGATCAGAGATGGAGAATAGTGAGAACAGAGATCAGAGTTTGTAGCTGTGTGGTTGCTAAAGGATTGTGTGGGTTCACAGGGATCCATGGAATGAAGACACAGAGGCATCTTAAGAATGAATCTAGCCTATCATGGCTGCAGGGGGGTCCAGCCTGGAAAAACTGAAGCACTAACCCTTTGCCTAGGGCATATTTATTTACTCCATTTTACAGTTTAGATAGTTAATCTCTGTACCTTCAAAGCAACCCAAAAGGAGCTTCCAGAGACCAAATGCCAGGTGCAAATTACTTGATTTCTGAGGTACCTCGGTTTTCTGGGATTCCTGGACCAAGTTTTGCATAGGCCTTTGATCCTTGGGGGACTCTCTGATCCTTGACTCTCAAACAAGATTCACATAGGGTGATAAGAGAAACAAAAGGTAAAAGAAACAAAAGGTGTGGCTAAACAAAGGAAGGAGTAGGGCTAGGTGCTGCTCTCTGGAGCCAAGCCAGGAGCTCAGCAGGAATGCCACTACAGAAGCCCCTTTTATTAAAAATAAATAAATAAATAAAAATCAACTATCTTAAAGCTTATGTAGCCTTACAGTAAATATAGCCTTCCTTTTATCTATTTGTCTTATTATCTTACGCAAGTATACCAAAACACATTTTAAAGCCAATAAAGTTACCATTGCTAAAACAAGGGCAACACCTGTCAGGATAAGAAATCTATTAAAGTGACTCATAGGATTGAATGAGGCTATAGTATCTGTTAGATTTTTCCATAATAATGTTGTATTAAGTAACTTTTTTGTAAAAGTTTTTTTGATTTATTTTTGTAAATCAAAAACCAATTTGAGAAGAATTAGGGTGACCCAACAAATGTATTTTAACCTTTTTTAAATCATATTTGTTCTCATTAAATCTTAAGGGTGTGATACAATAACAAGAAACATTCCAATCACATTTTAATTTTAACTGTTCCTTTAAAATCTCTAACTGATCACCTAACAATATAATAGCTTGTCTTAGTTTAGCTAACTCATTTACTATCTCATTAACAATTTTATTTTGTTTAGTCCAAAGTTCTTTTGAATGTCTATGTCAGTCTCTAATGAATTTAGTGTTTGGATTTCTTTATGAAGCGCTATTCCAGCCGTCGCTGCCGTCGCTGTCAATGTAATAATTCCCATAATAACTGTAACCACCAGTCTAGCCATACGATGTGTTCTTTTTAATATTCTTTTAACGAGCTTCTGTACCAGGATCATCTCAGGAAAGTCTTGCCATGGCCTCGACAAGGTCAAATTTAAAAACATACTAGAATTAACACAGGTATGAAGGGTACACCGTTCATAAGTGATGCTGTAATTATTTTGGTGTCATTTGTACAGGCCCCTTTAATAGCAAATAAGGTAATGGTACACATGCCATAATAGGATGGCTTTGATTTAGTCTAAAAACCAGTGTATTTATTATCCTTAATGTATAATTTTTTTCCTATGCCTTAAGAGGGTGGAAGCTAATTTCTACAAGTTAGTCTGAATTGAATCGCCAAATTGTAGGAAAGGACTTGCCATTCCAACTCCATGTTATCGAATAGGCTTATTAATAGAAGCACTGATTTCCACACTTCCATTTATATTATACTATTTCCATCTTAACTCTGAGTGAGAATATTTTTCTTGAGGGGAGCCGTAAGGGCTCCAATCAATGATGTCTCCATTGGAGATACTAATTAGCATTCAAGGTTTTTTACTCTTTCACTGTTGCCAATGTACCCAGATTCCTTGTTGGTAACCTTCATCTCATAGATTGGTAGATTTATGGAACTGGTAGCATTAATCTCTTGTCCTTTAAAATCAGACATATGAAGACAATAAAACTTATTTCAATAATCTTCGGTAATATTGACTATGGATAGCCATGCTTGAGAGGTAATTTTTAGGCATTGAATTCCATTTCTCAATCAAATAGGAATTCCTTGTGTTCTAACAGTGTAATTGTCAATCATTTTACCCTCCTTCATTGGCTGAGCAGGACCTCAGTTGTCATAAGGACCAGGTAGCCAAGAAGATTTATTAACCATTACAGGGATATTCTTATCTCCCTAACTTACTGTTATGGTAATTGGAGAGTTGGGGATTTAAGCCCAATAATCATGATCCATCCCTTTTACCTGTACTGTTACCACAGAAAGCATGGCAAGAAATAAGTTTGTAGCATTTAGAAGTTTGTACTTGTGAGTTATGTGAAGTATCATCTCTCCTTTGTCACATAAACTCTTAAGCTGTCCCCAGGTGGAAGGATTAGTTGTTGTAAAGGTCTCCTGTGGAAACATAAGCATAACCTCGGCCCTAACTTAACATTTTCCCTGGACTATTTAGATGTTAAAATATTTATAATGCATTGACTGGCTCAATTCAGCAACTCTTTATAACTCAATTTTGTTCTTGTTTCATTAGTGTTTAAAAAATTTTTAAATTAGTAGGTTATTATTCGATCTGTCTCTGGAAGGTCTTCCTATCCCCCTTCTGTTTAACAAGCATCTCTTTATAAGGTCTAATCTATCCATATGAGTATTTTGTAATTTATGTTCTACCAAGAATAATTAATTGTTTTTTAGCCTCAGCTGTAAACTGTCTTGGATTGTTTAAATCCAAGTCACCTTGTAGAATTTTAAACAATTAATAATTTTTGAGTAGACAATCCTATTGTAGGCTGCAACCAGTTAATATCATTCAAAAATTTTTGAAAACCATTAAGAGCAAGCAGTTTGTCTCTCCCAATCTGTACTTTCCATGGCTGAATTGTCAGTTTACTTAATTTATAGTCTAAATAGCTAAAGAATCTCCTCTTTATATTTTTTCAGGAGAAATTTGTAATCTGCAACAGGGTAAATTTTTTTCTGTACCATATTAAACATTTTTTTCTAAGATATCTGTATCAGAAGCAGCCAATAAACTATCATTCATATAATGATAAATAATAGATTGAGGAAATTATTTATGTATAATTTTTAGTGGCTAATTTATAAAATATTGACACAATGTTGGGCTACCAGCAGTGTCCCCTACTCTAAATTTGGATAGCCAATTTTTATTTTACCTTGTCTTTGTATAACCTTTATTTATCCTTTTAATTTTTTTCGATGCTCTCTCCAGGAATATATCCCAATTTAAACATTAATTTATGAACTATTTTTGAAATTGTAAGAATATTAATTTGAGGTCTCCATTGTTGTAACAAATCTCCTTTTTATAAATTCATGGCTATATCAGCCATATAAGGCTTTAACATTTTTATTTGTTCTTAGGCTCTATACATTTAATCCATTTTACATTGATTTATTTGAGATAAGGTTTAAACGTCTACAAATAGAGTGGAGACTTCTTGTAGAGGCCAGTTGAGATCCCAGGATTCTTGTGAAATTATAGATGCATCCAGCACCAGAATCTAACAATCCTTCAATATCACTCTTATTTAATTTTATCTTAATTTAGGCCATTTATCATTGATAACTGTTTGTTAAAACATCTTTTTTCTTGTGCTTTTAGTTCTACATATAGGCACCATTTTGTGTTTAAGATATCACTAGGTTCTATTTTCATGGTCCTTTTTACATATGTCATCTATAAAGCCATTAAATACAATCTCTATAGGATTTGAAGAAGTAACTTTAGGTAATACTATCTAGAGTATTTTTATAAAATCTTAAAAATACTTGTAGATCCCAAGAAACACATTAATGTAAATCGCCAATTATTAACAATGTGGATCAAACAATTTATCTGTATTTTATTTACTGGAAAAATAATTTTGTAACTTCTTTATCAGTAAGAGATTATTTTCTATGGGTTTTTATCCTAGCAATCACATTATTTAATAAGCTAACAGCCCAATCTGTTTTAGGTGTTATATTTTTATAGAATTAAACCAAGAATTTTTAGAAAGCAACTTAAAGAGCAGAGACAATTTTTCAGTAATGATCAACAGACAAGAGCATATTCAATATATAGTTGAAAATTATGAATCCTGTTCCTTTAGTTTATCTACCATGAAAATCAAACATTCATCCAACATTTATTAGACAATCAAAAGAAGAGAACATCCTCTATACATTGAATGATTAATATCTCTGGAAATTTAAACAGCATTGACTTAGCATTCCGTGTCTTTACTGTAACCCTTCTTTACCAGAAGTTGGGCCTTTTTAAACTTCCCCTTTCTCCCATGAAGGGACTATACTAATAATGAGTTATTCCCACCATAAGGAAAAAACAGAAAACATTTCCCATGAAGGGATCTTTAATATTGAGTTATTCCCACTCTGAGGGAAAAAGAAAAAACATTCAAAACAAAGTTAAGCAAACATACAACAAAATTTTAAGCTCTGGGCTTGCTTGCTAGCTCAGCCATCAGCAGTGAGGCCCACCTGCTGACTCTTTGTAATTCAGACACCACCACTCTGTGCTTCCAGGCTGAAAGAGCTCATAGTTTTAGCTACCCTGAAATATTTATATCACAAAGAACCTATTTCCTCTATTACTACTGGGAAGAGGCTTTTTTTTCTTTCCTTTATTTCTCTTTTATGGGGCCTTAAAATCTTTAGGCCTACTTTCAATATTTTCCCCCTTTTTACTGGGAAAATCCTTTTTGCTTGATTAAAATTTTTTCCCCTTTCGACTAAGAAATTTCCTTTCCTTCATTCTTCTCTATTGGGAAGATTTCCTTTTTTATTTCCTTTCTTTCCCTTTTCTCTGTTGAGAAAGTCTTTTTTAAAATTATTATTTCCTGTCTCAGGAGCCATTCTATTTTTATCTTTAAAAATTGTGCAGTTACTGCTTTTTATTTTGACAACCATTTAGCAACTGTACATTTTGTTGCTCCTGAGATGGGGAGTTTAAATTCCCCATGACCCTGCAAATCCTGGAGTCCTCTTACCCTGTGAGTGCTCCCTCTAGTTCCTAAGATGACTGGCTTCTCTGTCCTTTGTCTGTGGATTGTTTTCCTCTTCAAGCCCCACGTTGGGTGCCAAATGTAGCTGTGTGGTCGCTACACGAGTGTCTTCATTCCACGGATCTGCATGAACACACACACTCGTGCAGTGACCACACAGCTACAAGAGTTACTGCCTTGAGAGAGCAAATGCCAGCAGCCCTATAAGGTAGAAGAAATCAACAGATTCTCCTCTGGAGCTTTCAGATGGAACCAACAAGTCCTGGTAGCACTTTGGATTGAGTACTGTAAGACTTATTTAGAATTTAAGTTATTCTCAATAGAGTATGGAAGAAGAAGATATATTGCAGTTAAATGGATTCAGTTCCTCAACTTCCTTACACCAAATACTATCAGAGTAGGCTCCTCACTCCCACATGGTTTTGGGCTTCCCTCTTAGCCTCTGCTTTCTTCCCCCAGTCCTTGATGGGTTTAGCTCCTGGCTGACATTCACTTCCACCAATGCTCCTCTTATCTTAGTCCTCACCAACTTCAAAGGTGATAGAAACGTTTTTGTTTTGTTTTGTTTCTTCACATACTTGGCCTCATAGTTTCTTATCTTTGCCTATGATCTTGTCCTCCACTCTACAATGCCACCAGTGCCCATAGATTATCCTGGAGCTGTCACTAACTGTATCCTCTCCATAAGCTCAACTATTCCACTTAACCACAAGTCCTACCTTTCTAGTTCACCCCCAGTGTCTTGTCTCTCACAACCTGTATCTCACAGTACCTATAAATCCATGGACCTGCCACAACTGGTCTCTTGCTAGGTTAGATTTGTGCTCCACTGTAAGAGTCACCATTTTGCATACACTTTCACTTACAGTGTTTATTGGACAAAACCAACATAAAATTCAACTCTCTATTATTTTGCCTAAATTACTATAAAACTGAATGTGACTAGAAGAAAATAATTGATGATGACTAGTCTTACTTTAATGACAACTCATTTCATTTAAATGTTTGTGTTAGGGTGACAACAAAGGCCTATTAAGGGACACTATTTCTGGTTAAGAAAATATAATACCTGGCCTGGATGGATACCTCATATTCCAGTTGGGCAAAGCCTTGCCAAGAGACCACCTCTAGGAACATGGGCTCACCTTCAGCCATGCTAAAGAGATCGGTAGAATAATCACCTTAGTGAGATTCTTTGCCTTTTCTCCCCAAATTCCCACCCCCACTGTAGTCTTTTGCAGCTGTGTTGCTTTCTAAGTCACCGACTTTTCTGAAACACACAGAAAAGGATAACTTCATCTTTCTTTCTTCTTCTCCCTTTTCTTTTCTTTTTTTTTTTCTTTTTCTACATTGTTCCATTTTTATTTATTTGCTTTTATGTGTACAGGTGTGTTTTGCCTGTATGCGGGCTTTTGAGTGCACTACTTGTGTGCAGTGCCCACAGGGTCAGAGGAGGGATTCAGATCTGCAATTGGAGTTACAGAAAGTTGTTGGCATCATGTGGGTGCTGGAAATTGAGGTCCTCCGATGCCAAAAGATCCGGCTTTTGGCAGGGTAGAGAAATTGGAAAAGAGATGTGTAGTCATCGAAGGCTAGACATGCACAAGTGCATACACACACACACACACACACACACACACACACAGGGACCTTTTCTGAGGGGGAAAGCCTAATTCTTCCTTTTATTCTGCTGCTTGTTACATACTTTATTTTTCTCTTACCCCCTTTATACCATCCAAGACAAAAGCTTCTATGTAAGAAGGAAATCGCCTTACAACCACAAGTTACATCTTTTCCAAAAACAATTAAAATCTTTATGCAGGGAGAAATCACATTATGATCACAATTTACATGTTTTCCTTAGAAGACCACAAGTACTTAAACATTTTCCTTTGTATTAATTTCCCCACCATAACATCTTCAACCCAAAGCAGTGATTCCTTTCTTATTGATTAATAATTTTTTTTTTCGTGTTTTCTTGAAAATCTTGTTACACAGGATTTCTCTGTGTAACAGCCTTGGCTGTCCTAGAACTGGCTCTGTAGACCAGGCTGGCCTCGAACTTGCAGAGATCCACTGGCTTCTGCCTGCCAAATGCTGGGATTAAATGCTGGCACCATCACAATTAATAAAAGTTTAAGCAAGTTAAGTATATTTCAGTGAGTTCCTTTTGAACTGCAGGCAGCTGTTTGCAGTTTCAATGTAGCAAATTTTCATCTTATTTCTACTCCACAAAAAGTTTAGACAAGTGGTCAGCTAACCATGTATTTTTCTTAACAAATAATAGGGCAATTTAATTCACTTTCACAAATTTGGTTTTTCAAGGTGCATACTAAAATCTATGGTTAATTCTGTAATTCTACTTGACCAAGGAACTCAGGTCTAACCTTGAGTGTAGGGACATAATTGCTTTTTTTGATCATCAGCCTGTTTTTCACAGACAGAATCCATGGGTCTCTAATGCATGAAACTTCCATGTTCTTATTTTCCATCCTCTACAAATCTCATATATATAACAGAGGGAAAGACGACTTCTAGCCTATTTTATCATTTTTTTTGTATCTCTTATTGGAGCAATTGGCAGAAAATCCCAAAATTTTTCCCTTTTTGATCTTTACTGCCTTAACCACTTGTTCTCTTAGGCTAAAGTTCAGTTAAGTCTTTGATGCAAGTAAGTATCATTGCTCTTATAAAAATCATCTTCATTATGATCTGCAAGTAAATTGCACAGTGAAGAGTGGGATTTTCCCATGAAATAATCACACTATACTAGATACAGTGGGATCCTTTCATGTAGAAATCACACCGTGCCTAATAAAACAGGAAGAGGGCAGTAGCAAGCAGGAGAAGGCACAGCAGAAGCAAGGGGCATTCTGGGAACAATGTTCCCGGAACCTTGCCTTTTCAGGGTTTACTCATCATAGCTTTGTTATCTGGTGGGTTGTATTCCATAAGTTCCATTGCTGACTGTTAGTTATTTAGCAGCACTCTTACCCTGCAAGGAAATGTCATGAAATACGATAGAATCCACTAACAAGAGTTTTATTAAGATAAAAGAGACTTATGAATGCTCAGGCCTGCGGAGAGACATGTGTGTGGGGAAGAAGAGAGAAGGAAAAGAGGAAGCCGGGAATATGGCGCCAGCTTATAAAGGCTGGGTGGTGCACTCATACACAGGTCTACATAGCTACTCCACACATGCGCAGATCACATGGTTGCGTGGCGCGCTTTTACACAATCATACAAAGCCAGGGGGTCCTGGTCACACAAGATGCCTTGACCCGGAAATGGCTATTTTGACCTGGAACTGGCTAGGTGGAAGTGTCTAGGTCTGCAGGGCATGTGCAAACATGCCCAACTGTGGGGGCATGTTGTGAATCCATCATCCCTGACTCTTACTTTTTAAAAAAGAAAAAAAAAATGTGGTTGAGTGGGTATGGGGTGACAGTTCTCTCAAAGACTGCTTCCGGCTGAATAGTGGGCGTCAGTTGCCTCTTGGGGGAAATGGGGAGGGTAGCTTATTAAGTACTGGGATGATGGGGGGGGTCCTGGAATGACGTTCTGCTGTCCCTTTGTTCTGCAGCTGTCCATCTATGCTGTGGCTGGGAACCTTCTGTTTGACAAGATACTGTTGACAGAGGAAAAAGCTTAGAGAAAAAAAAGAATCATTATTATTTTATTTTTGGAGTTGGCATTTATCTGAGGTAGATTGGCCTGCCCAGATGGAGACATGTGACTTTTATCTGAGGTAGATCTGGCCTTAGTACTCTGCTTAATTTTTATCTGAGACAAGCCTTATTAGAGGTAGTTTATTTAAGGCACCTGTTTCCTTTATTAGTTTAGCATTTAGGAAATGCAGGTGATCAGTTACTGAGTGTTGAACAATGATAGATTGTTGTATTATATTTTTCCTTACCACCTGGATATTTTTGATGGTCCTTTTAGCCTCCGGCTCTATGTGGCCCTGGTTGGGAAAGGAAGAGGTGATACCTTATTCTTCTGGAATTGGTGACAAGGCAGTGGATTCTGATGTCATCTGGAGCTTGAGAGTACAAGGCCCTGCTTGTTTCATTGTATATGAAGAGAGATTTTTCTGGGATGGAGGTGAGATAAAAGGTTTTAGATGAGACAGGTGGACCCATTGAGGAAAGCCCTCGAGTTTAGCAGCTGTAGGAGTTACAAGAATTACCTTGAAGGGTCCCTGCCACTTATTGGAAAGGGATAAAGGGAACTGGCCTGGAGGGAAGAAAAGAACCTGATCCCCAATGTGTATTGGAGGTGGACAATTATTGTCACACGGCTGAGGTAATGAACAGTCTGTGTAGCTCCATAGGATAGACCTTAGGTGACACAGCAGGGGGGTTAACAGGCTATCTGGAATGGTTGGAGGGTTGGATAGAAGACCTGGTGTTAGAACTGGCCTTCCATACATTAGTTCAGAGAAATTGAAAGAGGCTTTTTAGGAAGAGCCCTAATCCTGAGAAGAGCTAGAGGCAATAATCTTACCCAGTCGAGATGAAAGTTCCTGTGACATCTTAGTAAGAATAGTTTTTAAAGACTAGTTGGTACGCTCCACCTTTCCTGAGGACTGAGGATGGTATAGGATATGAAAATGCCAAGGAATGTTAAGAGCCTTAGCTAGTGTCTGAGAAATCTGGGCCATTGTCAGACTGAAGAGAAGCAGGAACCCCAAACCGAGGAATAATTTCTCAGAGAAGACGTGGGAGATGGCTAGAAATTTAGGCCATGGCCTAAATAAAGACCATGGCTGGGGGTTCCTCGGTTTCAAGAATACTTAGTGAGGTGCCTGACGCTCAACAGTCGTTCTCACAGATTCAGGAAACCGTTTATGCTGGCCGAAAAATGGGGGACTCAGCAATCGGAGAAGCGGTGTTGGATGTAGTTTAGTTCGGCCAGGCAAATGAGAGCGGTCTGTTGCATATGGAGCAGAGTCCCCGGGCAAATGAGAGCGGTCTGTTGCATATGGAGCAGAGTCCCCGGGTTGTGTGAAACAGTCCCCTGTTTACGGGTTTCCAGGCACAGGGCGCCCAGAAGCACCAGCTTGGTCTCGGCACCAGATGTTAGTTATTTAGCGGCGCTCTTACCCTGTGAGGAAATGTCATGAAACACGACAGAATCCACTAACAAGAGTTTTATTAAGATAAAAGAGACAGACGAGTGCTCAGGCCTGCCGAGAGACACGTGTGGGGAAGAGGAAGAAGAGAGAAGGAGAAGAGGAAGCCAAGAATATGGCATCAGCTTATAAAGACTGGGTGGCACACCGTACACAGGTCAACATAGATACTCCACGCATGCACAGATCACATGGTTGCGTGACGCGCTCTTACGCAATCATGCAAAGCTGCGGGGACCTGGTCACACAGAAATGGCTATTTTGACCTAGAACTGGCTAGGCGGAAGTGTCTAGGTCCACCGGGCATGTGCAAACATGCCCAACCATGGGGCGTGTTGTGAATTCATCACTAACTGCAGCTCTTCTGACATGGACTCCAGTACTCTGGAAGGAGCAGTCAGCACTTCCCCCAGTAAGCCATCTTGAAGCTCTAGCCCACTGGCACATGGCACTGGCAGGCCTTGCCCTTCTCTCCCATTCCCTCTGCCTTGCTAAAAACTGCTAGCCACCTAAGACTATTCCCTTATTTGGCCACTTCCTCCTTCTGTGGCTGACTAGCAAAGTCCAGCAATCAACAGCACCCTGTAGTTCACCTAAAGAACATGCCCAATTAAAATTAAACACCTCATCCTAACACAGAGTATTCCATTTTATATTTATAAACCACCATTTTCTTATATGCCACATCTGTCTCCCCTGTATTCAGAGGCAGTCCGTTGTCCCTGCAGGATAAATATCCCTGTCACCTTTCCTTGTTCCTTTCCTTCCTCCCTTGTCTCCTATCTCCTTTACCACCTCATCCTAGCCCATTCTAACACAGACCTCCCCATTTTCTCCTCTTAAAAATTATACTTGCAAGGTCATTTGCTGCTGTTTTTCTGCCTGAGTCAGCAAGCATCCACTTTAACTTTTATTTCCTGCTTAATAAAGGATCTCTCTGTGAAAACCAGTATTTGGGTGTGGTTTGTGCCTAATCTGGGATCTGGGAGGGAGCCCCTGCTGTTCAGGAGTCCCCATCACATCTCTCCAGCCCTCTTTCACCTCTTTTTTAAGCATACTTCCCCTAACCTTTAAGGCTTCCCAAACACTGTCATTTATTCTTTTCCTACAGTCTTCCTTCCCACCATGTGACTGCCTGCCACCACATGGCTGACCTCCATGCTGGTTTAACTCCAGTGGCATGGACTTTTTTCTTCTCTTCTCCAATTTCCTCCTCTGAGCAACTGCTGAGATTTACAACTCGCAGTCCCTGGTGTTTTTCTGTGAAAGTCTAGTAAAATTGTCATAGTGCTTCTGTTTTACTCCATTCTTAAATCATTTTATTAATTGTGGGGGACCAGACCCCACTTTTATGACTTGGGTACTCTTGACCAGGGAGAAGTGAGGAATATTTAGATATAAAGAAATATCTAGATGAGAGGAATGATGGAGACACAGGATAGCCTTGGGAGACCTGGGTCAAAACCCACCAGCCCAGAACTTTATTCAAAGGGCTTTTTATAACAATGCCAAGGAGAGGGGAAAAAGACCTCCCCCTTGCTAGATACAGCCAAATATAGACCCCCTCCAATACCTGGTACCCAGGCCTGTGGCCCATCATCCTCTTATGCAGTCCTGCTGGGTAAAGCCACTAGGAAACCTAGGTGGGCTCCAACAATTAATGAAACTAAGAACTCAAAGAGGAAGCCCCAATATCCCCAGTATTATTTGGTGATCACTGTTACGTTTATCTAAGCTGTTCTATTACCAATAAAGACTCAGGAGTCAGATATTAGGGTGAAAACCTGATAGATCAAAAAAGTGGGGGAGGAGTGACCAGTTGACCCTCTCTCCACACTTCCCAGAGCGAAGAGACAGTGAAATCACTAAATCCCTCTCTACTTCTTCCTGTGCATCTTCTCTATCCACATTCCTGGCTTCTTTATGGCTAATTCTGGTCAACTAGTTACTGACTCTGTTCCCTGATTCAAATTTAACTCTATTAACAGTCTTGGGGCATCACAGAGTGACAAATATCCCACTACATTTCCCCCTTTTTATCTAACACAGTAAAATTATACACAGTAAGGATAATTATCAGGTAAGAATTACATTCACAATGTTCAGTCCATTTGTATTTGGCAAATTTGGAGAAAATTCTCTATATCTATCTTATCTTGATGAGTCCAAAGTTTTATTCCTAAACCTCTTTTTATCAGAATTTGTATTTCCAATCTAAAAATATCTTTTTAGATATTAAAAGATTTTCTTAGATAAACAACATTAGCTTTTATGTCTCTCAACCTTTATAAACTTTACATCACTCTTGTAAGTTTCTTTTCTGAATTTGGTAACAAAGAAAACGATATAACTATCTAGTCTTCAGCCCACATCAGCGGCCCAAGAAAGATAATATATTACCTGGTAAACATGAAGTGCAGAGCAAACAACTTCCAAAACTATATAAATGACAGAGCCAGCTGGCTGCTTGGACAGTCACCTAAGGTTCCTCTGTAACACTGGGGGATCCATCTTCGGCCTACTGGACTAGAATATCTAACAGACTTTTCTGTGAAGTAACAATTGTTCTAACTTTTCTTGGTAAAGTTCAGCAATCACCTTTTGTGTCCCGCTTGTCCAATTTGGATAGCATACAGTCAACATTCAAGGCAAGGGCAGTATCTTGCCCAGTGACTTACTTTGCCACAGTTAAAGTAAACTCCATATGGAGGTTCTTCAATGCCCATTATCTTCTCTGGAGTAGAGTGGTGCTGCCAGGAACAAACATGTCTCACTCTCATGAAAGCCTTATGTTATTTTACATCTTAAATGTCATATTCTGTAGATCTTTGAAGTGTTTGAAGACTACCTATCTATCTAAAATATATCTGTTTGACCTTGAAAACATACCTAACATGACTACAAGTTTGATTATTATAGATGGCTATTAACCTGATTTCTTAATTATTCTAAATAGTTTGTAATAATAACTTCCAAGCACTAGAACTTTACATTTTTAAATGAGCTGCATAGGTACAATAACTCAAATAAGAGTAGAAACATATATATATATATAAAATGAGATAGCAAAAATAACCTTAAATTTGTACCAATATATAAAAATACCTTAAACAAGAGAGAAACTATCTACAGTATGTTATAATAAAATAACTTTAAATTTGTGTCAGTATACAAAAAAATGTATACCCATGTAAGATATTTGAGACTAGTAGTAGCTTTTTAGTTTAAATGTAGATTTAATAATATACCCTTTTATCCTATCATTCCTCTACCCCCTTTTTTCTTTTCAGGAAAAGATTCCTGAATCTAACCTCCTTTGCTTAGTTTTGTCCATGACCATGACCAAAGAACTTGCAACCAATCCCCCTAAATGATGACAAACATCTATAACCTGCTGAATGCCCCCAAACCACCCACCCTACCCACCTTTTGGGAATGTGGATGTCATGTACTTAAAATTACTTCCTGTTGTCTTGGAGTGATTACATCTTTAAGGGACCCTAAGAAAATTGAGCTAATGGTTAATTCCTGGGAAAGCTAGCTGTTGTCCAGTCTAGTGTGATAGCAAAGCACAGATCTTATCTGAAATCCTGGCTGGAGTAGTCTATGAGGCTGGACTATCTTAGCTAACTGCTTTTATGTTGTCCTGAGTAGTTTGCAGCCCAAAGTTTTTGTCAATTTAATGGCATTATCACAGTCCAGTTGGATTGGTCATTTCAGGGCCCCATCATCTTCTTGAAGACCTCAAATGTCACTGGCAGGTATTGTCATAGTTCACTGGAGAAAGCTTAAACATTTTCATTGTCATATGCAGCAGGTATCTAAGAGGTTAAAGGACCAAAATCTGTTGAATACATCTCAGGCATACAAACTTAATTCCTAGTTACCTGCTTCAGACTCAAACCCAAAGACATGTACAGGAAGCTAGATGAAGTTTATTTCTGAAATTAATTAGTACTCTATATGATCACCAATATCATAACAGAAAGTTTATGTATATAGCAATGTTATGAATTTTTGAGATAATATTTATACCTTAAGAAAAGTTTTAAAGAATCAAATGAAAACCAAAAGATTATGAAATTAGTGGCAACAGACTATTCCCTTAATTTTGGTTTTTCTTCTGTCCCATACCAGGTAGATCTTCTGACATGAGACACAGATTTTGAATTTTTATTTATGGAGCATGCATGGGTTTAGAGAAAGAGATATCCATGAACAATGCCAGCTTTAATTTTGAGTTGGGACCATAAAAAGACCATTTGCCTTATATGTCTGTAGAGAATAGCAGAAACAAATATTTGTGAAGATTTATGAAATTCTACCCTGTTAGAGATGTGCTATACCATTAGGCCAATTTACTCTTTTTCTTGGGACATTTTCTTTTGATGATTTGTCCTTTTTTCCAATGTCTCATTTGTCCAGTGGTCTTCAGATTCCTTAGTTGGATGCTTTTATTCATCTGGAAAGACAAAACAAAAACCTTGTCCCAACCTTAACTTTGGGAAGTACCTTTTTTGGCAGGTTATATCTTTCTTAAGGCAAAATGTTTTTTTGTTTTTTGCAACAGAAAAAGTATTATCATATATATTTCATATCTGTCAAGTGAAAGACATTTGTCATATAAGTTATTTTGCATAGTATGGCCACACTGTTTGATGAACTATCA
Organism: Peromyscus leucopus; assembly: GCF_004664715.2. Taxonomy (NCBI): domain Eukaryota; kingdom Metazoa; phylum Chordata; class Mammalia; order Rodentia; family Cricetidae; genus Peromyscus; species Peromyscus leucopus. The sequence continues at coordinate 3,270,051 of NC_051076.1, read as the reverse complement.
CCTCTCCTAATCAAGAGGTCTCTCCTGTTCAAATCTAAACTTTATCAATCTTGATGACATTCATAGCTTTTTTTTGTCTTATGGAAACAAAAGCAAAACCTCTTCCCCAATATAACACATATCCTGGTTTCCATTCTGAAGTCAACACATCTTTATAATGTACAGTCTGATTTATTTCAGCAGTTTTTTTCTACTGTCCTATGTCTTTCTGCAGTTGTCACTCCTTTCTCATTAGCATTTAAAAATTTAAAGTCAATAAAGCAGTGTGTAATCTATCTTTGGGGGTCTTAATTACCTCTTCCTGTTTATTAAGCCCATCTTTAAAGTGCTATTAGGTATTTCTAAAACTGTTTGTCTTGTCAGATTGTGTGGTATAACTCTGATATGCTTTATGCTGTAATATGTAAAACACTGTTCCATTTTACTAGAGACATATGCTGGAGAGGTCCCCAGAAATCCATAAAGATATCTCCACTATACACTACGCTACCAGGCAGGGCTGATTCCCTAGGGGAGACCTTGCCTTGGAGGAGGTAGAAATCGGGGGTGGATTGGGGGGAGGATGGGGGGTGGGAGGAGGGAGGACAGGGAAATCCGTGGCTGATATGTAAAATTAAATTAATTATAAAATAAAAATATTTATATGTAGATGAACAGTCTTATTAAATAAGAAACACAGAGCCAATTGCAAAGTTAAAAGCCCAAGAGGTCAGAGCAGTAGATGAGAGCTGAGCTTATTCTTTGCTGCCACTGCTTTCCTTCCTCTCAGCAAGAGCACTAATTCCTGTGCATCTGTCTTTTTATAGACTTTCTGTTCCGCCTTCTCATTGGTTGTAAACCCAGCCACATTACCTCCTCACCACTGCCCATCTATACAGACCTCCAGGTCTTCTATGGTTGGTATTGAGATTAAAGGTGTGTGTCTCCATGCTGGCTGTATCTTTGAACACACAGAGATCTGCCTAGCTCTGCCTCCAAAGTGCTGGGATTAAAGGCATGCACCACCACCACTCAGCTTCTGCTATGGCTTGCTATTAGCTCTGACCCCCAGGCAACTTTGCCATATATTTGTTGTCCATTTTATTTTATTTTATTTGAGAAATGTCTAATGTCCACTTTGAAGTTGGATTTCTTTTGTTTTATTGAGTAGCTTCAGTTCCTTATATATTCTGTGTACTAATTCCTTGTCAGATGTACAATTTAGAAATGTTTTCTCTCTTTCTGTATGAGCTCTCTTCACTCTATTCTTACACTTATCATAGAGAAACATTTTATTCTGTGTAATACCATTAGTCTATTTTTGCCATTGTTTTCTATGCTTTTCATAGTCTTATCCAAAGCATGTTGACTATTTCAATGATCTTAAGTATTATATCTATGTTCTTCAAAGAGTTTCATATCTCATAATTCTATTTGGAAACATTCCAATGACTTTTTAAGAGTGTGTTTTACTTTCCCTTACAATTATAGTACTGCCCTAGAATATAATAAAATCCTCATTTCTTTAACACTTAGAGATCTCCAATGATGATGGACTGGTAAAGTTAATAAATATTACTTCCAAATTTTACTTTCAAATTCTTTATCCTATAAATCCAGTCACATATTCCTCCTACACTTTCTATAGGTACCATGTATCTATTCTGCAAAACCTCTGGTTTTATTTACAGATACTCAACATTTTAGCTCAACTTACCCTTGAAGCATGTTGGCAGTGGAGGGCTCCATTTTCCCGTTTGACTGGCACCACACTATACTGCTGCCTTTCATAGTAAAGCCAGACTTGCACTTAAACATTACTGTATCATTTAAGAAGAAGGAGCATTTAAATCCAGACTCCACATCTCCATTTTCAATTTCTGGCACTGGGCACTTGACTAAAGAGCATAAATACCAAAAAGCCCTCATTATTAAATGTGCTAATGGAGTGAAGATACAGTTCTTAAATGAAGTACAAATGTTCAATAAATATGAAAAAATATTCAACCTCATTAGTTATCAGAGAAATGAAAATAAAAACTACATTAAAGTTCCATCTTGCAATAGTAGAATGGCATTCATAAAGAAAATAACAACAAATGCTGTTGTATAAGGGTATATACAAAAGGGAACATTTTTATATTGTTGATGAGAATGTAAACTAGTCCAGTCATTGTGAAAGTCAGTCTGGAGATTTCTCAACAAAATAATAGTAAATTGTATTTAATAATAATAAAAATAGATCTACCAAATGATCCAGAGCTTTAGTCAATATTTTCCCAGAAGATTCCAAGTAAATATGTCACAGATATACTTGCACATCAATGCTTATTGCAGTACTATTCACAAAGGCTAAGCTATGGAACCAATGTAGATGCCCACCAACAGAATAGATTAAGAAAATGTGGTATATATGCACAATGGAGCAGAATAGATTAAGGAAATGGGGTGTATATACACAATGGAATGTTTTCAGTTATAAAGAAGAATGAAGTTATGTTGTTTTTAAGAAGATGGATGCAATTGGAGAAAATAATATCAAGTGAATTGAGTCATGCTCAGAAAAACAGGTATCTTTTTTCTCTCTCATATATACTTGAAAGTAGAGGCAAACAGTCTGGGGGAACAAAAGGTACTAATGGGAGGGGAGAAGATTAAGAAGGAGATGGTAGTAGGATGTACTCAATGTACATTATATAGCTGCATGAGAATGGCCTTATATAACTTTATGTAATAATAATAATAATAATAATAATAATAAAATAATGAGTCTACATACTTTTTTGGTGGGGTGGAAGGGAAGTTATGTGAGCTATTTGTACCAGTTATTTTTCTGATCATTGTGACCAAATACTTGACAGAAACAACTTAAGGGAGGGGAGATTAGATGGCTCATAGTCCAGGGGATATCATCTGTAGCAGGAATCTTAAAAGTTCTTATTAATAAAGTCAAACCTGAGGCGAGTTATTGGGGTCCATGCTGGTTGATCAGAGAGACAGAAAAAGCACAGCTATCTCACTTGCATTTCTCAGCTGGTCTGTTTCCTCAGACTGGAAGCCTCTGAATCCTCATCCAGAATGAATCTCAGCTGAACTGTGTTGCTCCATAGCCTGAAAGCTTAACCAGGCCAAAATCTTAACCAGCCAAATGCTCAACCAGCCAAATGCCTCTAGTTTCTCACCCTCACGCCTTATATATCTTCCTGCTTTCTACCACCACTCCCTGGGATTAAAGGCTGGCTTTCTGGGATTAAAGGCGTGTCACCATGCTTGGCTATTTCCAATGTGGCCTTGAACTCACAGAGATCCAGAGGGATTTCTATCTCTGGAATGCTAGGATTAAAGGTGTGAGTGCCACCATTTTCTAGCCTTTGTATCTAGTGGCTGTCTGTTCTCTGACCCCAGATAAATTTATTAGAATACACAATACCAACACAATCATCCATCATGGTAAGGAAGGCATATGACTGGAGCAGCTCAGACTGTGGGGAAGGGAACTGCAAGAGTTGCTGGTTACATGAAACCAACCAGGAAGCAGAAAGTTTAGCTGGAAGTGGGGAGGAGATATAACCTCTCAGATCCACAATCCAGATAGATCTCTGGCCTCCTAAAGGTTCTATGAGTCAGCTGTAGATCAACTGTTCAAATTTGTGAGCTTGTGGTAGACATACTATATCCAAACAATAAGGGGTACAACAAACACCCTCCATTTTCATAATAAAAACCAGAAATATACAAGTAAAAATCTCTTTAAAAATTCTTTGAGGATTTTATTTCTTATTTTACATCTAAGATTGTTTTGCCTATACATATGTATGTGCACTATATGTGCTCAGAGCCTGCAAGGTCTTGAAGAAGGTGATGGATCTCCTAGAACTGGAGTTACAGGTGATAATGAGGCACCAAGTGGGTTCTGGGAACCAAACTCTTGTCCTCTGCAAGAGCAGCAAGTGCTCTAACTAGTGAGCAATCTGTGGTGGTATTGTGTTCCCCAAAATATTGTGTACCCTAATGAATTTATCTGGGGTCAGAGAACAGACAGCCACTAGATACAGAGGCTAGAAAATGGTGGCACTCACGCCTTTAATCCTAGCATTCCAGAGGGAGAAATCCATCTGGGATCTCTGTGAGTTCAAGGCCACATTGGAAAGAGCCAGGCATGGTGACACACGCCTTTAATCCCAGGGAGTGAGTATTTAATCCCAGGGAGTGATGGTAGAAGGCAGAAAGATATACTAGAAGCATTTGGCTGCTTAAGCTTTTAGCTGGTTAAGCTTCAGGTTTTCTAGCAGCAGTTCAGCTGAGAGCCATTGGGATGAGGACACAGAAGCATCCATTCTGAGGAAACAAGATCAGCTGAGAAGTTGGCCAGGTAAGGTTAGCTGTGGCTTGTTCTGGTTCTCTGATCTTCCAGTTCACCCCAATACCTGGCTCAGGTTTGATTTTATTAATAAGAACTTTTAAGATTCATGCTACAGCAATCTCTCCAGCCTTACAAGTAAAAATCTTATAAATAAAAACTTTTAGCACAGGAAACTAAAGTACTACAGATATTATAAAATCAAAATTACTTTAATTGATTTATAGGATTATTTAATCACTAAACTTTTAGGGTATAGAGAAAATATATTCATTCTTTATTGAATTTGTTTATTTATTATTTGTGGTTTTATAAGATAGAGTTTCATTATATAACCCAGGCTGACCTTGAACTTGGAATCCTTCTGTCTCAACCTCTTAGTACTCTACTTTTCATGATATTTATTTCCTTATTTTAACCAACAAGAGTAATAAAGCCCAAAAATATCTAGTAAAAACTTTCTTATGTACCAGAGAAAAGAGCTAGTCATTAACAATGAAATAAATTCCACTCTGTGAGATGGCTAAGAGACTGCAACATCCATACACTTGAGTATGTCCCTAGAAAAGTAATTTTTCTATATTTGAGTGAAGACTCACATTTTACCTCCTTAAATTTATTTGCAGAGATCCAGAAGTTCACTCTTATTCAGATCAGAGGTGGTTTAGACAAAAATGCCATTTGTGAATCCCTCCAAGAGTAGAAGTATAGCTGAAAATTTACAAATTTTCATTTTTTTCCATAGAAGTGTGAGGCAGGCACAGGTAAAAGTTAAACAGAGAATGTCTGCTGACTCAAACATCCCAAGAGCACCCGTGGACACAGACTAACAGATTAGATTAGAAAACAAGATCCATCTTCTTAATTTTTATGTTTGTGTTGTTGGATGTATACATTCAGTTAAAATAATCTGTACAAATAGAACATTGTCAATAGATTTTTTTCTAACTACAAGAGAATGTTGGGCCCTAAAGTCTAAGTTAAAACTGCTGGAGTCATGTATCAACGTGGTGACTGTTGTTAGGACAATATTTCAACTTCTCTGTTCCTCTTTTGTGATAAGGAACAGGTGAATTTTTCACTGTCCCTCAGAGTTCCCCAGTTCCAGTTGTATTCAAAGGTTACTAATATGACACACGCATTATTGGTATGGTAGTATGAATAAGTATGATCCCCATAGACTCATGTGTTTGAATGTTTGGCCCATAGGGAATGGCCCTATTAGGAGGTGTGGCATTGTTGGAGGAAGTGTGTCACTGTGGGGATGGGCTTTGATCATCAAGCTATGCCCAGTACAGTCTCTCCTTCTGCTGCCTGCAGACCAAGATGTAGATCTCTCAGTTCCTTCTCCAACACGATGTCTGCCTGCATGCCACCAGATCCTGCCATGATGATAAATGAGCTAAACCTCAGAAACTATGCCAGCCCCAGTTAAAAGTTTTGTTTTATAAGAGTTGCCATGGTCATGGTGTCTCTTCACAGCAATAGAAACCCAAACTAAGACAACTGGTTTCTTTCCTTCTCTCATTTCCTTATTCCTCTAATAATATTTTCTAGAATAGCTTTCCCTGGAGATGACTTCCACTCATATCTGGGTAAAAATAAATTACTATAGAGTTTGTTAATGAAAAAAGTATGTAGAATGGATGAATAAATTTAGAACACCAAATGCCTATGATTAAGAAATGCATTTAAAAAAAGAGAATGCCTTCAGTCATGTCCAAACTGCAGGAAGTTTTCCATGGTGTATCAAGACAACCCCAAAGTTTTGCCCCAGTGCTTGTTATAGACAATGGCTCCTGAAGATGAGGGAAGCAGTATCTTTACAAAATAGAGACTGTTACTTAAAAGTCTTTCCATGTGATTACTGGTAACCTATTTTTGGAAGTTGCCATTTATTTCACAGAACTCATTCCAGAGCTTAATAGTTTTTATAGCTTTCTTAAATTAATTTAGAGTTTTAGATTGTTAGTCTAGTCAAATGATCTCATGTATTTTTTATTATATACTTTAAAATGGTTCAGTATAAAGTATTCATTCATTCACTTTTGACCACTACATTATTCTACTGTACATTTTTCTTGTGTGTTTCCTATTCATGAACTGTCAATTCTTCCTAAGGATATATGATATGACAAATATGTATTTTATTCATTAAATTCTTTCTATCAACCCTTAAAGTTTATATTATATATTGATTGTAACTTTTGGAAAAAGTGTCTACTTAACTTTTTTTTGATTTATTTATTTATTTATTTATTTATTTATTTATTTATTATGTATACAGCATGTATGACTGCAGGCCAGAAGAGGGCACCAGATCTGATTACGGATGGTTGTGAGCCACTATGTGGTTACTAGGAATTGGACTCAGGACCTCTGGAAGAGCAGTCAGTGCTCTTAACCTCTGAGCCATCTCTCCAGCCTCAACTATTTTTTTTAAATGCCCATTATTTCAATATAAAAAATTATGTCATAAGCAAATATATGTAAAATAATACATATATATATATATATATCATTATCTAAGTACAAAATAAATTTTCTACTGTTAATAATAATAATATTTATCAACGTATCACTAGTACTGGATAGTTGGCTGGTTTTCCAGTGCCAAGTGTAATTTCTTTCCTGTTGAGTAGGCCTTGAGTCCAATTAGAGAACTATTGGTTATTACCAATATGTAAGTGCCACTACTGCATCTTGAGGGATAGCATGACATGCTGGTTATCATTGTGGTTCATGTATTATTGAATCCCTCCCTTGGAAGCTTACATAGCATCTTCCAGTACTATGAAAGCTAGTCCTCAGAGATGAGGCTTTCAAGCCAAATCCACCTTGAGTCCTCTGGATCTTGTGTCTAAAATGTGTGGTATCTCCATAATTAAGAACATGCCTTTAAGCTCTGTGGGGTAGCCTTTGTTTTTAGGGAGTCTCTTGGATTTCCGTGACCTAAAATTTGAAAGGGTATTTATTTATTTTTTTATGTCTGGCATTGAGAATTCTGTTAAATAGTCTTGAGAGGAGAATTGTCGGTCCACATGTGATTCAAACTGTATCTGTTAAATGTATATGCATAAAATTATATGTATAATATGCAATTTTAGGTAGACAAATATCAATATGATTCCTTATGACTTCTTCAGACATCCTTAGTGTTATTTTACCCTCCCGCTTTTTCTGTATTGACCTCCTGTCCCTATCCCCAATTAAAGCCTCCTCCATTTTACCCATCTCCCTTCAAATAGTGTATATTCTGCTATTACTCTCTCTAGTGCTCCCCCTAGCCATGGTCCTCTTACTATTTTCATGCTTTCTGCACTTTCTTCAGGTTATATATTCACATCTGAGTTTTATTCATTCATAGGGAATATAGTTTCATTTTCAGGAAGACAGATGGAACTGGGCATCATCTTATTAAAGGAAATAAGCCAGATTCAAGAAGGCAAATATCACATTTTGAATTTAGATTAAAATGTATACATATGACATGAAAGAAGGGGAGGGGAGGGGAGAAGTAGATCAGAAGTGGGGAGAAAGTAAACAAGGGAGGGTAATAGGGTGGAAATATTTACCGAAGTACAATGATATATATGTATGAAAGTCATAATGAAACATTATTTATAGTTAAGGAATAATGATAATTATAGTTTCTACACAAAAACAGTGACATTTTGTTAAAATTTAAGTTTATGGAACTTTTATAAAGTCTTATTTTGTACTTGATTTTTAAAATTTCATCAGTGGAGCAACATCCTAATTTTCTTTCTATGTGTACTGTAATATCCCTTACTAGATGTAAGTCTATTGAGGACTTTTCCAAAATTTTTAACTTTAAATTATCTTAGTGTCAGTGGTATGGATTTACCTGTGGTAGTAGAGGAAAAAGAAATGCTGTCTATCCAGGTTCATCTTAATAGCACATAAGTTCTACACATCTAAATTTCACTCTTTGTAGTATTGTTGTTTTGTGTGCACTGAGTTTCTGGCTCTATCTTTTTATGGTTTACTTGTAATGTTAATATCACTCAATAAATGCTAGTCAAGGCATACCTTCTATATTTCCATCCTAATGGCCTGGCATTAGCCTCCAGCTCTTTTCTTTAGTTCTTCAATTATCAGCCATTGATCTACATCAGTGCCATCCTATGTACATGCAGAGCATATCAACACCTTGTTAGAACTTGTCAGTATAAGCTTTATTGACTGTTAGTTACATCTTCCATTACCACCACTCACCTCCATCTAAGTGAGGCTACTCATCCTGAGAGTGGTGTCTAAAGCTGATGCTCTTAGATATTCTCCTGTGCCTGATATTGTTTGAATCTGAAATGTCCCCTACAGGTTCATGTGTTTAACCTTGTTCTCTAGTTGTGGGAGGCATTGGAACTTTTAGAAAGAGAGGTTTAGATGGAGAAATGTAACTATTTGTGAGGCCTCCAGTTCTGGCTTATTTTCTAATTCTTCATGTATTGTATCCATTGCCATGAATTAAGATGCTCCACCATGTATTCCAACTAAGATGGTTTGAAACATTCTGAAACCATAAAACAAAATGGATCTCTCCTGACTTTGACAATTTCTATTATGTATTTTGGTCATGGTGACAAAAAGTACTAATATGGTGTCTGAAAATAGAGGCTCAGATTCCAGTGCAAACCCTATTACACTATTAGTATCTATGGAGAGGCCTTGGTCAGGCTATGCCACTCTGAATTTCACTGTATCATTAGTAAAAGGAGATTCTGATTCTACAGTTCTTAACTATTTATGGACTTGTATTTTGTGAATTTTAAGTCTTCAGCACTTTCAAGACTAATATATTGAAAGTGGGTCAGCAACTTCATCTGTAAAAATTCTGTCTTTCTGTTTTTTCAACTCAGTAATCATTGCTCTAAGGAACATATTATTCTTCAAGGTCTTCCTGATGCCTCATGTGAGAATGTACACAGGGAAGTAGAATCCAGAAGTTGGTAACAGAGAACAATTACAGTTCTTGAGTGTGCCTGGCTTATGTTCATGTTTATTAAAGGACATTTGTGCTTTGTGAAACTTTTAATAATCAGCAACTTTCTAATATTTTTAATGAATTCCCATTGGGATCATTGGACAAAGTGTCCTTTTCTGCTTTTTGGAAAATCCCTATACAAGACCAAGAAACATCGGTGCTTTCTGCAGGATGGTTAAGGAGTATTATATTCAATTCTGGGGTTTCTTTAGCAACTGGCAAACATCCATGGTTTCAGCTTAGTTAATTGAATAATGAAATAATAAACAAAATAGCATTTGTTTTAATTTATTTCTTTTCTTTCTTTTTCCAGACATGGGCTCTCTGTATGCTACAGGCTGACCTAGAACTCTGTATGTAGCTCAGGCTGGCATCAGAATTGCAATATTTTTACCTCAGATTCCCAAGTGCTATGATTGCAGGCATGTGCCACTCTGTCTAGTTTTTCTTTCATTTTTCAATGCTTCCAACTTCTTTTTCAGATTATATTTTTAGGATGTCTTACAAATTATGTAATGAAAAATTAAAATATACTAAAACTATAACCTCATTGAATATTTCATTAGTTCATTTGTCCAACAACATGATCTTATAAGTATATGTAAATATATGTGTATGTCTATATCATACATATGTGTGAGTATATACACATCTGTGCATGTGTGTGTGTGTGTGTGTGTGTGTGTGTGTAGGTCATACAACAAACTTGAGAGTTGTTTCTCAGGGACTATCCACCTTGTTTTTGTTTGATTTTATGACAAGGTCTCTCATTGGCCTGGCTCTCACTGATTTGGCTAAACTGACTGGCCCGTACCCCAGAGATCTTCCTTTCTCCATGTCCACAGTACTGGAATTATTAACCTTTTCACTTGGGTTCTTATGTTTGCATGTTAACACTGATACACAACTTTGCCATCTCCCAGCCCCATAGCATCATTTTTTAATGGCTTGGGATGATAGATGTTTAGTACTGTGGTGGTATTGTGTTCCCCAAAATATTGTGCACCCTACTAAACTTATCTGGGGTCAGAGAACAGAACAGCCACTAGATACAGAGGCTAGAAAATGGTGGCACTCACACCTTTAATCCTAGACTTCTGGAGGCATGGATCTCTGTGAGTTCAAGGCCACACTGGAAATAGCCAGGCATGGTGACTCAAGCCTTTAATCCCAGGAAGTAATGACAGAAAGCAGAAAGGTATATAAGGCATGAGGACCAGTAACTAGGTTGGTTAAGGTTTTAGGCTTTGAGCAGCAGTTCAGCTAAGATCCATTTGGATGAGGACTCAGAGGCTTCCAGTCTGAGGAAACAGGATCAGCTGAAGAACTGGCAAGGTGAGGTAGTTGTGGCTTGTTTTGCGTCTCTGATCTTCCAGCATTCACCCCAATACCTGGCTCCAAGGTTTGATTTTATTAATAAGACCATTTAAGATTCCTGCCACAGAGTACAATTTTAAGAACAATGTGAATGATTTCCAAACTTGGTGGGCATCCCAATCAGCTTTGGGCATCTCAAGGATACACATTCCTGTGCTTGCACCCAACATATTCCCTGTCTTTGCTAAATAAACTCCTGTGTCTCCACATGGCAAAATTTTGTGCTTAAATCTAAGAGGTTCCCAGTCTACACCTAACATGTACCTGTACCTGAACTCAGGTTGAATAACTCAGAAGCCCCAGACAAATTTGTGTTTCTAATTATCTTCTAATTATTTTTATGTAGGCGGATTGGCACTAGTATCTGAAAACTTCTAGGGACCTTATGCAAGACATTCTACTTTTCCATTCATCCACATCTTTGTGACTAGTTCTCTCTGGTCTTGAAATTCCTTAAGTCATTTGCTCTTTGTTTCTTTTGGCATAAAGGCAAAAATTGCTCTAAGTTTTTCTTTTCTCCTTATTAATTTTCTTTCCTGCTCCCTTTTGTGTTAATTTTACACTAGTCTCTTCCTCTCCTTCTGTATTGCCCTCTCTTCCTCCTATCTAGCCCTGCCTTGTTTTACCTAACCTTCCCCTTTCTAACAATTTGTATTCTTCTATTCCACTCTCTAGTGAGCCTCTTCTCCCTCCCTTTCTTTTTCTCTTTCTTCTCTTCCTTATTGGTGCTGGGGATCAAACTAGGTCCTCTTGTGTACTAAGAACACTAGTGCTCACCCAGCTTTTCTTTCCAATTAGTAGCCTTACTAAGAACTGCCATTTGGAACTATAGAGTAAGTGGAGCTTTTCATCACATATTTGACACAGATATACTGTCCCATTCTATAAATCAACTGTTTTACTTCTTAAATGAATTATGTTATAGATAAAACTATTGAAGTATAAAACCACTTTGTTCATGGTCCTAAAATGTAGTAGACAAAGCTAATCTAAACATTGTGTAGTGCCTTCAACAAAGAAAAAGATGTAATTATCACCTCAATTTTCCAGAACAATGTACTTATATAGTAGATGTGTCTTAAGAGTAAATTAGACAATTTTATAACATTACTGACTCATGCAAAGATAATGGCAATGTAAAGTTTTTTGTTTTTTCATATACTTCTCTTAAGCCATTAGCTGGCATATTGAACTCAGGCCTTTTAACATTTGAAAGTAAAAGTTTAACTTTCAAATTGTCCATATTTGCAATTATATTTATAATATTTATTCAAGTGTGTTTTGCCCTAAAAGTTTTCCAAGGTCAATATTGCTTTGTAGTGTCATTTTCCTATGTGCTTTGGCTACTTGACCTTACTTAATATTCATCACAAATTCCATATAATTGCCACAAAAATTCTTCCATGTCTCTGAGAAGACAAAGTTGGTTCTATATTTGGGCCATTAGTTGTTAAAAATATTTTTTTTTGCAAGATTTAAAGTGATGCCAGTTATAATGGTGCAAAACTGTGATCCCAAAATCAGGGAAGTTGAGGCAGGAGGGTTGTGAGTTTGATGCCAGCCTATACAGTGTAGTGAGACCTTGTCTCAAAAATATATATATATATAAAAAACCAAGCAAACAAATAAATAAAACAAATGAAGCCAACTAAACAACAAAGAATACAATGCAATCAGTTTAACAGGCACAAACTCATAAACCATACATATATTTCAAAATAAATTTTAGTTAAATTATATTTCCAAATGTGTGAACTTTAAAAGGGTTAATTTTACTCCACCAGGAGTTAGTCTTTGTGTATTATTTTAAACAAGCACTCTCTGGTTGACATGACTTACATAATTAAATTCACTTCCTTCCTTCTCCTATGGGCTTCACCTTAAACTCTCAGAAGAGTTTCCATAGGAAACAGGAAACAAGGTCCATTGCACTTGCTTTTCAATTCTTCTTCTTTCTGGTGCCTTCCTAGATGAGCAAGCTTGACAACAGCAAATTTGAAATTTAGTTTTAAGTCTCTATTTTTGGGTTGAAAAATAAGCTAATGTTATTAATTGCATTAATTACATTAATGACATCATTTAAATCACATAATTTTAAATAACACTAGATGTACTATTTGTATGTTGTCTCAGATCGAACCTAGGACTTTATGTAACCTAGCTAAGGGCTTTACAACTGGGCTTTGTCCCAGCCATGGACTTAAGGTACTTAAAGAAATTCACTGCAGTAGAAAATTTTGAAACCTGTAGAAATATAAATTTCATCAATCACTCAAATTTGTATTTTCTTTATTCTTTTTGCAATACTAATAGTTTTCACCATCTTCATTTTTAACCTATGTTTTTACAGTTTCTTGGCAAACTATCTTTTCATTTTCAAAACTCAGACATTAAGGGAATATAAGAAAATAAGAAAATGTTGAAATTAATATCACAAGTAATTATACATTTTACAGTAGTTTAACATGCAATTATGATAGTGTTTTAATAAAATTATTAGATATTACTCTTATAAATCATAAAGTATGTATTCCCAAAAGAGCTAATAATTAAAATTCTCAAAATTCATAAAGTAGCTCCATAAAATATAAATTTAGGCTTCAATTAATTAGGCTTGTGGTCTGGTCACTCCTTCCAGCTTTCAAGCAGGCTCCTTTGAAGTATCCTACAGAAGTTTTTGTTGAGGAATTCAGAAGACAGAGGCAAGTCAACTGAGAAATGTTTCCTTCTTTCTTGGAGCAATAGTTGCCATTATTAACTGATTTTCAGACTGTCTTGGGAAAATACTTTTCATTTTAATATACCAATTCCCATGCCCTGTCTGAGAGCCACCTGTCTGCCACAGGTGAGCTGTGGGCAGAGATGTCATACAAAGTCTCTAGAAGATTCTGGTGATCATCAGGGTTGTAAAGCACAGTGTTAAGAAACCTTAAATTGTCAAATGAAATTTGAATGTTATTGAGAAGAAGTATGCAATCCTAAATATAAGGTTTTATTTATTATTGCTACTAGTTGAAAACATGTAAATAATATCAGTGAAAATACATTCAGAGACTGAACATGTGAATTTATCCCTTCTCATTTATTTAAAAAGCAATGTACACTTCAATGTCACAGTTAAATATTATAATTGGTATTATATTGACTCTGAAGATGGAGGTTCAGATTTCACATGGTTCCAAGAAAGCACTACTAGCAAACTACTTTCTTGATGCCCCTCTAACCCTGGCTGTGGTGTAATTTTGTACCACTTCTAAAACCATTAAATGAGGTGTTCTGCTCTATCTACAGTCTCCTCTAAATCTAGCATATGCATTCAAAGGTAACACCATTTAATTCCTATTTGACTTATATGGGAATGTCTGCCCCTCTCTTCCCCATTATTCACATCTACCTTCCTACTTTTCAGTAACTTCTTCAACCAGTCTAGAAGTTATAAAGCACAAGTTGAAGAAGATTCATCCCAAAAATACAAGGTTCTTTGCCTCTATTCACTTATCACCAGTGTTGTGAAAACCCCAAATCAGGATTCAACTGTGTTTTCTACTTTCTTTTTTTCTGGAGTACTACCATTGAAAGTCATATGGCAAAGGTGATGTGGTAGGGCAATTCTTTAATTCCAGCACTCATGGACTTAGGGAGTTGGAGCAGAAGGACCTTGTGATTCTTTTTTTTTTTTTTTTTTTGGTTTTTTGAGACAGGGTTTCTCTGTGTAGCTTTGCGCCTTTCCTGGAACTCACTTGGTAGCCCAGGCTGCCCTCGAACTCACAGAGATCCGCCTGGCTCTGCCTCCCGAGTGCTGGGATTAAAGGTGTGCGCCACCACCGCCCAGCTGTGATTCTTAAGTTGCAGATGAGCTGGGCTACATAGCAAGATCTTGTTACTAAGCTAAACCAAATTAAATGAAACAAAACAAAAGCAAAAACAAGGAAATTAGAAAAAAAAAAAAAAGAAAGTCACAAAATTGGTTCTATCTGTGGGTAAATTCAAGGCAATCCGTATCAAACAGGTCTTCAACATGATGGCAACTATACAGTTTTTGTTTTCTTGGATATTATTTTGTACTTAACTCCTTACTCTTTCAATACTTTCATGCCTCTAAGCTTCACTGAGAACCCCAGAGATATATTCTCTCAATTTCCTGCTATGAATCATAGCAATCTCCTGACTTTGCCTTACCCTTTCTCCTCCCTAATTTTCTATTTAAAAATGATCATATTGCCAGGTGGTGGTGGCTCATGTCTTTAATCCCAGTACTCAGGAGGCAGAGGCTGGTGGATATCTGTGAGTTTGAGGCCAGCCTGGTCTACAAAGCAAGTACCAGGACCACCAGGGCTGTTACACAGAGAAACCCAGTCTCAAAAAAACCTCCAAAACCAAACCAAACCAAACCAAACCAAAAAACTAAGGCCTGTCACATGAGCCCTCATATTATATGATTCTCAGACTCAAAAACATTTTACTCTTGCTGTATGAATATGGCTTAAAATGTAGGAACATTTCCATGACATTTGATAGGGGTAAAATTTTTTAAAAGCATTTTACCTAACACTTGCCCAGATCCTATTTAACTAACACCCATTCTTCTCACTGTCAGTGCCCATATATTATGTAGTCTCTTGAACTACAGATGATCTATCCTTCCCCAAAACTTTCATCTCATCAATGTTCCATCTGGTTCAAAGTGGTCTCTCTTACCAAGATTAACAATCACTTTAATATTGCCAAACTAAACAAATACTTTCTGTGTTCTTTCTCTTTGAAAAAAATGTTCTGTTGGTTTACAGGGATTCTATATTAGTTCCCTACTTTGCTAAAGCAAAAATAGCCACTTTATATAATTTATATAATTCATGTTATTAAAGGCTCATCTTCATTTACCTTGCTATTAAATGCTAGAATTTCCTAGGTTTATTCCTTTCCCTCCCTTTTTCACATTTTATTTTTTTGCTACAAGTAAATATATCCGGTTACATAACATAGATCTCAGACAGATCTATGGCAGATATCTATCTTTTTACACTTTCACATATAATTCATTTTGAGATTCACTTATATCTATTCTTTTTATATTTTTTGTTTATGTATGTGTCTGTGTGTATATTTGCATCCCATGTATGTGCATGCCTGTGGAGGCCAGAGAAACCTTAAGATCCTCTATATCTAGAGTGACAGTTGTGAGCTGCCTAATGTAGGAGATGGGAACTGAACTTAGGTCTCTGGAAGAAGAGCAAGTACTATTAACGACAGTGTCATTTTTCCAGCTCTCACCTGTTTTCATTCTATATATTTCTATCTACTGACACTTTTCTTATCTTTCACCACATTTCATGCTACCACCATCTTTAGTATGAAATAATATATTGGTTATAAAATTGATTTTTCTTTTTTGGCAAGTGCGCTTCTCATATTAATCCACCATACCAACAATTACTTTTTTTAATGTTATTTATTTATTTAATGAGGATGAGGAGATAGAGAGAGGGAGAGAGAAAGAGAGCAGAATGAGAAGAGAGAGAATAAGTAATAGCACACACATTCCACAATGCATATGTTAAGGTAGAAGGACAACTCTTGGGAGATGTTGTGCTCTATTGCTGTCTTGTGGAATACAGGGATCAAACTCAGGTCATCAGACTTACACATATGTGCCTCTACCAATATGACATCTTATTAGATAAAAAATAATTTTATTTTGTTCTTTTTTTGGCTATAATAAATTCTCCATCATTAAAAAAATATCCAGATGAAAACCTAATAGAAATACCCTGGAGTTAACTAAACCATAAATCAAATGGTCATAATATACATCTATAGAACACTTCAGTAAAACAGTAAAGAATAAATCTAAAACAAAACTAAAATCAAGAACAAAACATGGATATATCTATTCAATATAGTACTTGAAGTCTTAGCTAGAGCAATAAAACTGAAGGAGATCAAGAAGTCATGTATCTTTACTTGTGAATTATATGATTTTATACATTATAGACTCCATCAGGAAACTTCTGAAGCTGCTAAACACTTTCAGCAAAGTAGCAGGATGAAATATTTACACACAAAAATCAGTAGCCTTTATATATACAAATGACAAACATACTGAGAACAAATCAAGGAAATAGAAGCTTTTGCAATAACCTCAAAATGTCTTTCTATAATTCTAACTAAGCAAGTGAAAAACTTGTATAACAAAAACTTTTAGAAGATTCTGAAGAAATTGAAGATGACACAAGAAAATGGAAAAACTTATCATGCTCATGGATCAGTAGAATTAAAATGGTCACCCTACAGAAAGTATCCTTCAGATTCAATGCAATCCACATCAAAATTTCAACACAATTCCCCACAGAAATTAAAAGAAAAAACTAACAATCTTTAATTTCCTATAGAAACACAAAAAACTCAGGATATCTAAAAATAATTTTGAATAATTAAAGAACTACTGGAGTTATTACCATCTCAGATTTCAGAGTTGTATTACAGAGCTACTGTAATAAAAACTGTTGTAGAATGTTATTTTAAGGTGTTCTACTTTTGTTTATGTTGAATTTGTTTAACTCTGTGAAGCTGTGTTACTGTACCTGTCTAAAACACCTGATGGTCTATTAAAGAGTTGAACGGCCAATAGTAAGGTAGGAGAAAGGATAGGTGGGGCTGGCAGGCAGAGAGAATATATAGGAGAAATCTAGGGAAGAAAAGAAGTAGCAGAGTAGTAGGAGGACTCCAGGGGCCAGCCATCCAACTAAACAGCAAGCCACAGAGTAAGAGTAAGATTTACAGAAGTAAGAGAACAAGAAAAAACCCAAGGCAAAAGAGACAGGATAAGTTAAGAAAAGCTGTCTATCAACAAGCTAAGCTAAGGCTGAGCATTTATAATTAAGAATAATCCTCTGTGTGTGATTTATTTGGGAGCTGGGAAATGAGCAAAAACCAACAACAAAAACAGCATGGTATTTGTATAAACAAACATGTTGATCAATGGAATAGACTTGAAGACCTAGACACCTTACTTTGGACAAATAAGCCAAAAATACACACTGTAGAATAAAAAACAAAACACCATCTTCAACAAATGGTGCCAGTCAAACTGGGTGGCTGCATGTAGAAGAGTGGAAATAGATCCCTATCTATCACTCTAAACAAAACCCAACTGCAAATGGACCAAGGACTTTAATATAAGACCAGAAACCCTGAGTCTCATAAAGAAAAAGTGGGAAATTACCTCTAATTCATTGGCACAGGAAGGATTTTCTGAACAAGACATCAATAGCACAAGCACTAAGATCAACAATTAATTAATGGTACCTCATAGTGTTGCAACACCTCTGTATAGAAAGGACACTATCATTCATGCAAAGCAGCAACCTACAGAATGGGAAAAGGTCTTTCAAATTATACATCTGAGAGATGATTAGTATCTAGAATATACAAAGAACTAAAAAAACTTAACATCAAGAAAACAAGCTAATTGAAAATGGGGTATAGAATTAAACAGTTCTCAAAGAATGAAACACAAATGGTTTGTAAACATTTAAAAATATTTAATATTTTTAGCCATCATGGAAGGTAAAATTCAAATTATTTTGAGATTTCACATTACCCAAATCAGATTGGCCACAAGAAATAAAACAAATGACAGCACATTATGGCAAGGATGTAGGAAACCCTTATTCTTTTTGGTGGAAATATATATTGGTACAGCCTCTTTGGAAATCTATGTGGAGATTCCTCAAAAAGCTGAAAATCAATCTAACACAAGATCCAGCTATACAACTCATGGGTTTATACACAAAGGACTCTACATCTTACTACAGAGATACTTGCTCATCAATGTTCATTGCTGTTCTATATATAATAGCCAGAAATTGGAAACAGCCTAGCTATACATCATTTGAAGATAAATGGATAATATAAACGTGGTACATTTACACAATAGAAAATAATTGACTGTTAAAAAAAATCAAGAAATTTGCAGGTAAGTAGATGGAGACTGAAACAATCATCCTTGGTGAGGTAACTCAGACTCACAAGCACATATATTGAATGTTGTCTCTTACATGTATATGTTAACTATTAAGGTTTAGACTGTGTGTTTTAATCAAAATAACCACAGAGGCTAGATAGACAGGGACCAGGGAGGGAAGAGGGGATTTTTCCAAGGAAGGAGAACTAGAACATCATGGTATAAAGAGATAAAGGGCAAACTAGAATAGTAGGTTTGAAAGGGGGAGATTGGAGAGCAGTGTAAAGGAAAGTTTATGGGAAGGGACAACTAACACTAAAGGCCTTCTAAAAAGCCATATGGAAACCTACTGCTGTAAAAGATTCCTAAAATATATACATATAATAAAGTAATTTAAATATAGTCACCATACAATGTGAGAAACAATTCTCCAACTAGACATCTTACGCCACCAATAAAACTTCCAGTGCCAAGAATTAGTTCACCTTGTTAAGTCATTGCCCAAAGGGGTTACATATACCACCCCTGAATATTACAGTTTATTGCCAAGGCTATTGACTACCCTTCATAACCCGATGGTAAGATCCTTTTATTGAACACACCACTTATATCATTAAACATGAAGAAACTGAGTTGGTTTCCTGCCGGGGACCAGTCTTAGCAGTTTGGGAGGTCTGAAGGGTGGGATACCTGGAAGGCGCAGTAACGAGTTAGAGACAGTGTTCGTGCAAGCTGACAGGTCACTTCGGGCTTCTGCAGTTGCTAAGTAGCTTCTCTGCTAGTTTCTTTAGCTTCCCTAGCTTCTCTTAGCTTCTCTAACTTCTCTTAGTTTCTTTTGTTTTTCTTAGCTTCTCTTACTTTTCTTTGCTTCTCTTAGTTTCTCTAACTTCTCTAACTTTTCTTAGCTTCTGCCTTTGCCCCGGTAACCTCAGTCTTTTATTATCATAAGTAAAGTGGGAACAGGAAGAAAAGGGGAAATCACCCAATACAAAATATTCTCATGATTTCAAAGGTTATTCTTAGAAAATCACCAATATATTTTTTATCATCTTTTACGAAACACAGGAACTATCCCAAACTTAACACCAAAGCAAGCATAATCTATTTTTATTATTAATGATTATACAATCTTCTGAGCACTTGACCCAGAGGCTAGCAACATGCAATTTCACAAAAAAAAAGGTAAAAATAAGAACAGTGGTCAATATACCAGACATTTCCTTCTCACACAGCCTGCTCCAACCTCAAGACCCCTGCAGCTGCCTAAGTTTCTCCTCAGCCCTCTGCAAACACCAAGGCCCATGACTGGTGGGCCACAATGACCTCAGACAAGAAATCTGTCCCTGCAAATCAGCAACTTTTGTCCTTCTATATCCCAACAATTCCAAGGAAGACTTAACCTAATTTTTAGAGCCTCCATGAAAGGAAGCTTACCTTTCCTGGCAGCTCTTTTTAATCTAGGAACCCAATAAAACTTGTAGCAATCTCTCCATCACTGTCACATTATCTCCACACTCCTTCAGGAGGAATAAAAAGTATCTGGATTAAAGTTGCCATCTCCCTTTCTTGGTGGAGGCCACTATTTTTTTTCTTATTCTAGGTTCCCACACTTCTAGTCTGTCATCCCATCTATATGTTACTCCATCCACAGTCTTCAGCCAATAACCCTTTAAGGGTCTCAAGTTTTACACAATGCTTTTGGAATATCCTCAGAAACTGAATTATTCATCATGGCCAATTTAAGTCCAGTGTGTTGATACACATCATACCATGTGCTATAGTTGACCACACATTCGGTACAGTTTATCCAAGCCTGAAAAGCTTCTCCAGGCTGTAGGTTCTTTTCCATGAACTGCATAACTGCCTTAACCCCAGCCTGGGTGATCATCTCTGTATAATTTTCTGTGAAATTTACTTTACTCCTTTCCTGTATCACAGAAATCACCATTGATCTAGGAACACAAAACATGACGATCAGATAGAAGAAAAATACTATTACAAGAAGTATTTTTATGGAGGAGGACATGACATGTGCACACCATAAAGCATGGCCTTGGGACACATAGGCATTTCTGCCTTGGCCCTCTAGAGACATGCTAAGCAGAAGATCCGGAGGGGAACACATGGAGGGTTGATAGTCCACAATCTTGGGTCTCCTTTTCTCCAATCTCTGCTGGCAGCAGGTCACTCATCTTACATGCCTTCCCTGGCAGTTCCCAGCTAGAAGCTTCACTCTTAATTGACTGGTGTTCATGGGACTGGATGGTATTTTTCACTGTACTGGAGGAGACAAGCAATCATCAGCATCACCAAGATACAAAACCTGTTACCTACAACAGCAATATGCCTACAAGATGTATGTTATGGGAGTAACCAACCACCTTTTGATTGAGTGAGGGGAAAGAATATGATCAAAATACATTGTATGCAAAAATTTTTGGAGGTGATCAAGGTCACAAAAACATTTAGAGAGTTAATTTAGTCCTAAGTAGCAACAGTGTACTGATAGCCCTTCCAGGTCAATGCAGGCTTCTTTCGATAGTTTTTATGAACAGGTAATGAAAAAAAATTTTCTGCATCAACAGCTCTGTAGCTGGAAGGAGGAGCTATATTGACTGGCTCTATCAAATAGTCACATTTTAATAAAATTAATGATAAACTTTCTTAGTTACATTTTCTACTGGTGCAGTAAAATTTAATGATCGAAGTAACTTTGGGAGGAAAGGGTTCATTTCTTCTTATAGTCTGTAGTCCATCATTCAGGGAACTAAGGGCAGGAACTCAAGGCAGGAGCCTATAGGTAGAACTGATGCAAAGGCCATAGAGGAATGCTGATTACTGGCTTGCTCTTCATCCCTTGCTGTCTTAGTGTTATTATTGCTATGATGAAACACCATTACTAAAAACTGGGGAGGTTTTGAAGAAATAGTCTGTGTTTAATGGATTATTTAGATAAAGAACAGTTAGCAAAGCTGCAGTCTGTGTACTATCTATATGTTGACCAAGTTTAACATTTGGTTTACATATGGGGAATGCATGCCATAAGATACTATTGCCTCCTTAAACCTTTTTAAATCCAACATTTCAATTGGAGCCCAAGTATTTTGTGTAGCCATTTGATCAGGCATCTGCTGTACGGTTACAGGATAAATTAAGGGTGACTGTGTGAAAACAGGCTTTCTTTCTGCAACCTTATGACCCCGACTTGAAACAACTTCACTGTTAATTTCTTCTGTCTGAATTTTTACAGGTTTAACAAGTTCTTCTAAAGCTGTTATCCTGGCACTTAAATTGACTATCTTTTTAAATATTAAAATGTGGATTATTATAGTGATAAGGTGCATAATTCCACCAATACTAATATTATATAGTTGTTCCATTGCCAGACTGCCTAAAATTTCGAACAAAAACCAATTTTCTTCCAATGTACACATAAAACCCATTTTTTTTAAATGTGGAAAAAAAATTCTCTTTTAGATAGTTTCCTTTAAAATATCTGATATATTATGACTTACCAAATCTGCGTAGAACAGTAGAAATCCGAGGGGATTTTCAAAACAGCCACCTAGTGTCCCAGGTGTAAATCCAAAGAGAAAGAGAGAGAGAGAGAAAGAGAGAGAGAGAGAGAGAGAGAAAGAGAGAGAGAACAAGAAAGCGTAGCTGGCTAAAGTTTAAATGCAGCCACGTGTTCCCTCTTGTGCCGAGTCAAGGCTTGGGTCTGACTTCCTTAAGCTCCGACCACGTGCGTTGGCTTTACAGGCAGGGACCTGTTCGGCAGGGCAGGTCTGAGTTGTTTGTAGCACCGGCTTTAAGCAAGCAGGATTTAAGCAAGCAGCTCACCGATAGTCCAGCCTGAGGTCAAGCAGAATCAGACCCAGGCTAAGAAGCCGATCGCCGCCGGCCGCCGCGTGCCGGCCGGGCGTTGGTGGCGCACGCCTTTAATCCCATAAGATCTCTGTGTGTTCAGGGTCAGAGCTATTAGAGCCATAGCAAGAGTGTGGCGGTGGTGGCACACGCCTTTAATCCCATAAGATCTCTGTGTGTTCAGGGATACAGTCAGCATTGGAGACATATACCTTTAAGACCTAGGGGGCTGTACATTCAGACAGTGACGAGGCAGTCATGTGTTTGGGTTTACAACCAATGAGAAGGCAGAACAACATACTTTAAAAAAACGAACCGACAGGAAGTAGGTCTCTTTTCGCGAAGCTGGGACAGCAGGAGGAAGGGTGAGATTTTAGCTCTGAGCTCTGACCTCTCGGCTTTCTCTTTTACATTGTTTCTGTGTTTCTTATTTAATAAGACAGTTGGTTACATCTACAAGGGTTCATTTGATTTACACTTCCACACTGTAGTTCATTGCTGAAGGAGGTCAGTACAGGAACTGAAACAGGGCCAGAAGCTAGAGACAGAAGCTGATGCAGAAGCCATGGAAGATGCTGTTTATTGGCTTGCTCATCATGACTTGCTCAGCCTGCTTTCTTATAGAAGCCAGGACCACCAGCCTAGGGATGGCACCACCCACAATGGCTGGCTGGGCCCTCTTAATCAATCACCAATTAGGAAAATATACTATAGCCTTGCCTATAGCTCAATCTTTCTTTCCATCTTATTTATGTATTTTTTAAATAAATTTTTCATTAGTTTACATCCTGGTCACAGTTTCCCTTCCATCATACCTCCCTTCTACCACTCACCCCCTATTGGTGAAATTATTTTGGCCACTCCATGTAGTTAAAAGGATATTTAATTAATGGCGTAACTCACAAATTAAGTGAAAGGTAGGTCGCAGGGTCTGGGGAAGGTGTATTGCAATACAGTGGTGTTCTCAGGAGCTCTGCACAGTCCACCTTCACCGTTCAGCGTCCCGGCACAGAGAGAGATCACAGAGAGAGCGCTGGCCCATCCAGCTCTCGGGTCTCCAGGTGCCTCCCCTGGCCCCGCCTCGTAGGTGTGACAGTTGCCAGAGTCTCAATGGGGGTTGGAACTTCCAGATCCAAGCTGGAATGGCTACCCACTACAACCCCCAAATCTGTTCTTCCTCTAATTTGGGTAATTTATTCTCAGTCATAGGGACAAATACTGTTTTTTTTTTTTTTTTTTTTTTTGTGTGTGTGTGTGTGTGTGTGTGTGTGTGTCTTTTCTTCCTTCTATGCTCCTATTTGCCTCTTATCCCCACAAAGATTTGTTACCAGATGGTATTGAGAGGATTAAGAATCCAAAGGAGGCTGCTTTAGTTAAGATCTTAATCCAGAGAAAAAGTTCACAAGTGGTGCAGCACAATCCATGGCATTTACCCTAAAATCTGATTCCAAGAACCTTCTAGTTGG
Source organism: Peromyscus leucopus (assembly GCF_004664715.2). Lineage (NCBI taxonomy): Eukaryota > Metazoa > Chordata > Mammalia > Rodentia > Cricetidae > Peromyscus > Peromyscus leucopus. The sequence goes on along the minus strand of NC_051076.1, from coordinate 3,246,034 downwards.
TACATATTTGGCCTCTTTTGTCTCTAACTCTGTGCTGGATAGTTTTGTGTCAACTTGACATCTGCTAAAGCTATCTGAGAAGAAATAATCTCAATTAAGAAAATGCCTACATAATATCAGGTGTAGGCAAGCCTATAGGGCATTTTCTGAATTGGTGACTGATGGGGGAAGAGCCCAACCCACTGTGCATGGTGCCATGCCTGGGCTGGTGGTCCTGGGTTCTATAAGAAAACAGGCTGAGAGATTCAGTAAGCAGTGTTCCTCCATGGGCTCTGCATCAGCTCCTGCCTCCAGGTTCTGGATCTGTTTTGAGCTCCTGTCCTGGCTTCCTTTGATGATGGACTACAATGTGGAATTTTCCTTCTCCGGTTGATGTTTGGTATCTTTACCTAATAGCTGTCCTCCCTTTAACTACAGTAATGGAAATTATTCCTCTTGACAATTATTTATGTAGGACTTTTGTTCGTTTATTTGTTATAGCACTGTGTCTAACAGTATGTGGCATGACTGATTGTACCTAGGCTACATTATTTTTGTGGTTTGGGGCAAGTTATCTAAGCCCTTCATGTTTCAGTTTCCTTATCTGTAAATATGGTGCCCTAAGAATATGACCTTATGGTTATTAGCATTTAATTAGAATATCTATCTATCTATCTATCTATCTATCTATCTATCTATCTATCTATCTATCTTTCTATCTACATACCTATCATATACCACCTATCTATCTTATGCCTGTCACTAGCCTTTGAACATCAGTACTAAATGTTCAATATACTTTAACTTTTACAATTATTACCATTACCACAACCACCACTACAGTACTTTATGGTAACACTATTAACCTTTTATTCTATTTTATATGTATTTTCAATCTCTTTAGTACTTTCTTATTTACATTTCAAATAGGTCAACAGTTCCAAAATGTGAATAATTTTTATAAAATGTTGGCTTCTTTATTTGTTGGTAGTGCTAAAGATCAAATGAAGGGTGTTTGCAGAAGACAAGGTGGAAAGACTGTAAGAGCCAGGGGGATGGAAGAGGAAACAATGCCTTTTGGACATAACAGGACTGATGCACATATGAACGCACAGAGCCTGTGGTAGAATGCACAGGGTCTGCATAGTTCCAAGCTAGATGGGGTCCCAGCAATGAGAACGGGAAGTAGACATGATCTCCAACTGACAACAGCTTTCAAATGAAAACTTATTTTTCTCCAATGGAGTCTCACTGGGTACAAAGCTACACTCAAAGACAGGCCCCATGCCCAGCAGTAGTTGACCAACTCAAAATGAACACAGTGGTATTGGAGATTATTTTTTTTCTGTCTTATGTTGCTTAACGTGGGAATTTTTTTTTTTTAAGTCTTACTGGTCTTTTGTTTATATATATTATGGTTTCTGATTTTGTGGTTTTCTGTGTGGGTATGTGTCTCCCTATGTGTATGTGCTTCTTCTGCATTTTCTACTCCTGAATACTTGAAGTGATTTTACTAACATCCTAACTTGTTGTATTTTGAGACAGCACACTCTCAGCTCCCTTATCCCTACACACTGTAACACCTCATCACAGTAGGCACCAGAATAGATGACTGGGCAGTCAGTGACTTTGCTGGGCAGGGGCTCCAATCCCTACATTTTGTACTTACGAGATACACATTTGGCCAGAGGAGGATCCCAGCTGGCATCTGACTGGCACTGGCTCTGAGAACTGCCTTCTAGAGTATACCCATCCTCACATTCCAAAGTTACATTATTTCCATAGTAATATTCTTTCATTTTCAACTCTTTCTGGACTCCACTCATATCCTGTGGGAGGCTACATATCACTTCTGCAATTAGAAAAATCACAAGAAAATTAGTATTTTGTTGTTAATTGAAACTGTTATTACAGAAACATTTGCAACCCCAAACTTTGCCTTCTACAAAAAATGGGCATATTTTCAATAAAAATTATTGTCACACATCCATACTTTTTATGCTTTAAATATTTTTCTGACTTTCAATTTTTGTGTATAGTAAGGAAACGTGGGACACTTGTGATTATCAAATCTGTAGCTGGAAATTTTTAGAAAGATCAGAAGTTAGGACAGCCATGGTTTAGCCCTGGATCCATGCAAGCCACACCTAAAGAAAATACCAATTTCATGTTAAATCTCTAGGTTTAGAACATACTCTGATATTTTAGCTCTGGAGTAAGTGAATACTTCCGGCCTGCTTTTATATATAGAACAAAGAAGTTAGTAACTTGCGATTCTAATTTTAAATACTACCTTTCTATTTAATTCTTTTATTTGATTTAACTCATCCTTGATATTGCTTTCTTTTTCTTTCCAGCCATCAATATCTTCCTCAACTTGAAGTAAAACATCTTTTTCTGTTGTAATTGTCTAAGATTTACCTAAAATATGTTTCTCTCTAAAGGTATCAACAACGTAAAGTGACATTTCTGCAAGTGTGGTTTTTCTATATTAGAGTATTTTGACTGATTTGTTAAAAGTAGCCTTTTGACCCTTCTTAGAACAGAGTCCAAGTTCTGGAATGGAGCTAAGTAACATTCCAGGTGATTTTGCTACTATGATGGATGGAACTACAGATGAAAAGGCACTGGTGTAGAGTGTGCTTTACTGGTTAAGAAAAAATGAATTATGCTAATAGTGGAGAGGGTTGGGGGGAGGGGCAGAGAACAAGTTTCCAGAACAGTAACTGTATGCTTCCCATTGATGACAGCTGGAGAATATGGACAAAAATAAAAGTCCTAGAAAGAGACAAAAAACTTTAAGTTCTATTAATTTCAATCAAAATAACTAATATGGTGATGGTGCCTGTGAATGTGAGTGACATTAGTACTTTTGGGTCTGTGAGGTTTTTGCTAAGAGAGAACTGAGCTATGCTAAACTAGAGTTTATTCTAAAAGTCCAGAAGATAGTAGTCCTAGATCACCTAGAAAGCTAATTTCTTAATGGATTTGGAAATAGGCTTCTGTTTTTTGTCTTGCTTTGTTTTTTAAAGCAATCATTCAATTGCCTACTTTATACTAGGGATAGTAAGAGTCCTGTTTACAAGTTTGAAGACAGGTGAAGCTTTGGTCACATAGACACTAAGTTCTAGGGAAACCTGTCTGAAGCATGCACTATCATCTTTAGCAAAGTAAATGTCTCTTGGTGATTGAAGGCCACTGTCAGTACTAATCAATATACAATGGTGTCATCAGATAACTACAGAGATTATTTTTGCAGATATGATGATTCTAAAGCATGAGACCTTGTTTCAAAAACAAAAACAAATTTTATCTTACTATAGTAATTTACAGTTGACATATATTTTCTGTCAGTTTTCTGTGTCTGTGCATTGGTTCAACACCTCAGCTTCTTCTGGATTGACTATTTCTATAAACTTTCACCATAAAGCATACAGATATCCAGCAATGTATTTTAATAAATCTTACATGAAATGAACATTTTATAATGAAAAGGAAAATGGAATTTTATAAGCTGGCTTGCTTTGCTTTAGGAAATACAAGTAAGATAAACTAGTAATGTTTCATATAAAAAACATATACTTAACCTATTTGCAAATTTCTGAATCCTTGGTGTTTTTTTGTAAGGAAATGGTTTGCAAATGAAGGGTCCTCCATCATGTTGAAGACTTGATGTTGACTTACTACCCCCACTTCCTGTACCATAATAAATTCTTATATAAATTTGTTTTATTTTATCACATATCACTATTTATCATGCTATTTATATACTGTAATTTTTAAAAAAAATTTTTTTCCCTGTTATTTTTTTCCCAACTGGAAAACCAACTCATGAAAATATGGATGACTCTGACCTATTTGTTGCTCTTTTCCCACAAAGTCCTGGCACAGGAAAAACCTTTGTCAGTAAACACCACAGAGTAGTAATAGGCCTAATAAATAGATCAGTGAGGGGATAAAAGTGCATGGCAACTTAAGAGAAGTCAACCTCTGATGACTGAACTAATAAATTCAATAAGTAGGTATAATTTCATGTACCTTTATATCATCTAGTTTCTTCCTTGTGGGGCGTTTACCCACCACCCCCACAGCTTCCCAGAATTTTCTTGAGTGCAATCAGCAGAAAATATTAGATAGAAGGATTTATAGCAGAGAATCTTACGGAGATAAACAGATAGAAAATAAAGGATAGCCTCAAGAGGGCCTGGAACCTATTCCAACGGGCCCTGACTGTCTCTGGCCCAGGGTTTTTATAGAGACGCCAAGGGGTGGAGCAAAAGACCTCCTCCACCAGCACAGCCAAGTGCAGACCATCTCAGACACCTACACTCAGGCCCATGGTCCTGATCATCCTCTATGTGGACCTGCTGGGTAAAGCCACGAGGAACCCAAGAACGGGCTCCCACAGGTCCCCCCTTCTTAATATATAAAAAAATAACTATTAATGGCTTACAACAATCTCCATAGCTGTTACACCTCCCAGTATGGGAGTAGAGGATGATATAGATGGCATTTCTCTTTTGAATTAGGTTCAAGGTGACCACAGCAGTCTTAGCTGCCTCAAGCCCTTTCTAAACCAAAAACTCTTAAGGCAACTACAAACTTAAAGAATCCATTAACTTCATCATTGCCATTAACAGGTTAACATAAATATTGCTATACATAGTCACAATTCTCTCAATCTTACAACTCAAAGCAAACTCTTAACAGAACCATTTGAATTAGCATATATGGTGCTATATATAGTTAACAATTTTCTCCGTCTTACAACTTTAACTCAGTCATTTGAATTTTCTTGTTAACAGAACATAGGAAAAACTTTGATGTATTCACATCAAACTTAAACATTTCCTCAACTCCACAAGACCAGGGTGCATTAATATCAATAGGTTTCTGCGAACATAATTCAATATCATAACTCCTCCTTTTCTTTATAATTTTTTAAACAAAATCTCAAACGTAGTTAGAGGAACCCAAATTTATACAATTCCTACAAACCCATATTGAAAAGCAATATTTTCAATCTAACCCTTAACACTTTGAAAACTTTTAGCAAAACATCCAAAAGCAGTTTCTTAATAAAACTCTTTACACACTTTAATAGTAGTCTCAGTATACCCCATTTGCATTCCTTACTAACAAAACATGACATTAATCCACTCAAACAACAATTTAAATTAAATAGACTAAGGAATATTAACTCTCCCTTTTCTTTATAATTTTAAGCAAAATCTCAAGCCTAGTTAGAAAACCCAAACTTTTGTGTTTAAACAGTTCCTTTTGTAACACAAAACCAGTTCCATAAGTAATTCCATTTTTACATAAACAGTTCCACAAAACAATTCATGAATCACCAGTTAATACAGCATATACGCATACACAAAATTGCGTCTTGATTCTAAGTAGAAATACATTTCTTCATTTAAACAGTTCCATTTTTAACCCAATTCCAGAAAACTGTTCCTAGGTCATTACTCAAAACTGTCCCATTGCAATGAAATCTCTATTGTTTCATTTAAGTTTTAAAATACAAATGATAAATTCTGGTACTAGCCTTCCAAATATGAGAAATCCATAACCAAAATCTTTTTGTAATTTTATCTCATTTTTGAGTTCAAAAAGTTCAAACAAGAAAAATTCTGATATCAGGCTTTCATTTCCAAATATGAAGAGATGTTTTTCAACCAAAACTTTTTGCAGTTAATTTTTGTTCAAACAAGCGTCTCTGAACTTTTATTCTCAAGCCAGAGACCTTTTTAGGTACAGTAGTATTCTAAACCGCACCGTTTTTGATGTTAGCTCAGGTTTTTCTGTGTTGTGTCGATTTTCCACGGATCTCAGCTGCGAATGCCTTGTTGTGCTGGTTCTGGCGTCAGCCATTCTTAGCTTCTTAGTGGCTTCTGGAGCTTTTGAAACCATTCAGACTGCCTACTTTGCAGTCTACTAGGACACTATCTCCTGTGTCTCAGGTGTTTTCACTATATACATTAATAGACTCACACTTAACATTTACACTTTTTCACAAACTCACATATAACATTTTTTTGCCTTGCAAAGCATTTAGACTAATATTCAACATTTACACGTTTTTACAAACTCACATAGAACATATTAACATCTACTTATTTATACTTTAAGGAAACTATAGAACTACTTTAGCAAATATATTTCTTATTAATTCTTATATACAACTAGTATCTTTACTTCTTACAAGCTTATTACTACATGTCTTAAGACTACCTTAGCTACTTTTTTTTTTTTTTTTTTTTTTTTTTTTGGTTTTTCGAGACAGGGTTTCTCTGTGTAGCTTTGCGCTTTCTGGAACTCACTTGGTAGACAGGTGGCTTGAACTCACAGAGATCCGCTGCTCTGCCTCCGAGTGCTGGATTAAGGCGTGCGCCACCACCGCCCGGCAGTCTTAGCTACTTCTTGCAAGCTTATATTCTTAAAGGAGCTCTATAGATCTACTTTACAAACTTATATAGGGTGACCATTAGCATATATTTAACTTAGCAAACACCTAAAGATTTCTTAACACAGATCTAACAAGACAGAATTTTTACAAACCACATATCTTATTTTCGTCTTTCTACTTCTTACTCTTAATTATTATCACCATCTCTATTAGAAAGATTCTCTTAACTAGACAAGAAGTACATACATCATTTCTAAAGTTTAGAGTTTATAGTCAGCTTTGTTATAAAGCACTGGGATTTAGTGAGTGTTGTTATTATAGAGTTGTGATACTTGTTGCTAGGGGTTTGTAACATTTTCGGGAGGAAGCCACACTCCAAAGCTGCCAGTTCTCTCAGCCTTTCCGAACAGGCAGAGATGTACTGTCAGCGGTAAACGGTTTTTAACTAGAGGCTGTCCCTTTACCCAAATTCATAATAGCTCCCCTAAGAACTTCAATTCAGACAAACGTTTCTATTACAGCAGTACTTTTGGTCTGCTCTTCTGAAAAACTTCACTTCACGCTGAGGGTGAAATTACCGTATTTAGCTGCTGTAAAGCTCTTCGCCAAACTGCACAGCTATTAGGTGATATAAGGTATTTTTCTAAAGGAGCTAGTAAAGCCAAAAGCAGCACAGCTCCGAACTCTTATTTCCTCACTGTTTGCATTAAACCAGTGACAAAACCTCAAATACTAATCGAGCCACTTTCATTCTGGCTCCTTTATAGGAACCTCATAGGAGCTTTCTTAGTTCCACGCTCCTTACCAGATGGCTCTGGTAACCACCGAGCTTCATTCTTCTCTTGTGAAAAAACTCAAACATGTCCTTGACCCCATATTAAAACAGGATCAGGACCCTTCCATAATCCTGAGCAGGGATCTTTCTATTTTATTTGAGTTTCAGGATTTAGTATTTTCACTTCATTAGCTTTAACTCCTGATGTTACTAGCAGCGGTGATATTTAGCATTGATTTCTTATAAGGAACTTTCAGGTAAAGCAACTATTTTGTAAGACAGCTAGATTTTCTGAAGTTTGTTTCTTATCTATAAAGCAGTCATTTCTTTTCTGAATGCCTGTTTCCTTGTCTCCTCATTAGATTTGCAAAGGAGTTACTCATTGCAGGCAGTTTGTTCAAAAGGCAAAGAACTTTTTTAATTTCAACATAAGTTTCTTCATATCTAAGACAACGTTCAGTGTATAAACTGTTTTTCCTTGTTTTAAGGATTTTAAAGTGGCTTGTTTGATCTTAAAGGTAGCTTTTTGTCATCCAACTACCATAAAATTTTGCACAGCTATTAGGGTAAATAAGGCATTTTACCAACGGAGCCCCAAACCCTGAAGCTCCTAGTTCTGTATCCTTTCAATTTTTCATTGGAACTGACACTTAAACCCTTAGACGATTTTCCTCCTTATTTTTAAAAGCTGTATTTTAATTTTAGAGCTGACAAAAGTGTTTCAGGGCAATGTCGCCATCTGTAGTGGAAAAACTACCTTTCCCAGAATGCATTTCCCTTATATCAGTCCATAATAATATCAGTCCCATATCAGTCCCTTATATCATTACCATATTTCTTATCGGGTTTGAGAGTCAACTGGTTCTCTTTTACCAGACTTGCTTACAAATTCTTGCCCGGGAGGTTTGAACAAAGTTTTTTGCTTTTGCAACGGGAGATTTGAACAAGCATTTTACATTTTCAGCTATGGCACATTAGGAGGTTTCTATTCTCCTCAGCTGGCTTTAACAGGAGTTTCAACTTCATCAGACACTGGCCCCGATCAGAACCACACTTGCCTCGTTAGCCGGCATTGAGGCTGGCATTTTTGATAGAAACTTTGCTCGGGGCTTGTGCTTGCCTTAGCCAGTCAGTGAAAAACAAGATCATTTGCAACAGAGCTTTTCCATAGCTCCTTCAGAGAGATTTTCTCCCACTGATCTTATTCTCATTTTGCTTGTTCCCCCCCCCCCCCCCATGCAGAGCTTCAGGTATCTGTCTGCCACTCTGTACCTCTGCTAGCTGCTTTTGGAGGCAGGGGCTTTTTCTCTCCCCCTGAATCTGCCTCCAATTCTAGCAGCTTTGTCAGGTCATGCATTTTCTGTGGAGGAATCTGTCCCCTCTGTTTCTTCAGAGTCTTTCTCCCAGACAGTTCCCAGTTTGGTCTCAGTTTATCCCCTCTACCCCAGAAACAGTTTCTGACACTACAGCGGCGGCTTTCCCTGCTACTGAAGGTAGGGCTTTTTGTCTGTTTCTGGTTTTGGGGTCTGTGGTTTGTGTTCATGAATCAAGCTTAGCAAGGGAGGTTTTCGCCATTTCTAAACTCCCATTAGGACAGGTGCTTTGCCTCATCAGGCCTTCACCTGGCCCAGTCCCCCAGTGGGTTGCATTAGCTTGTCTGGGTGCTCAAGGACAGAGCTTATGCCAGGGGCAATCACCCCTCAGGGCTACACTCCCTCATCTCAGGGAGTCAGTTGAAACAAAGCTTTTCTCAAAGAAGGTGCTTTCTCTGACAGAAAAGAAAGTTTACTCCTGGATAGTTCTGTTCTGCCCAGGCTGGGGTCTTTCCCCAGATAGCATTCTGACTCAGCAGCACAACTGCTTCAGACACAGTTCAGCTTTACTGTTTTCCCAGAAAGGTCCTTACTCTGATAGGAAAGCTTTTTCTCAGATTTCTTTTTGCAGCTGTGGACCTATCAACCCAGGACTTGTAGGAAAGTGGACAACTGTGCCTTTCCCACCGGCTTTAGCTTTGTTTATTAGCAGTTTTCCCCTGGGTCCTGCACCTTCCTGCCTCAGCTCTGTGCTCCAGGAAGTTTGCAACTGCAGGAACCTCAGTATCCCTGAAATGCACTCCAACTCAGAGACGCTGGCCAGTCGCCTCTGGGTTTTTGGTCAGAAGTGAGGATACAATGCTAACAGTTTGCATTGCTTCAGGGGATCTTTGCATTAGGAAGATTAGGAGCACCTTTCCATTCTGAAATGCTCACTCAGAAACAAAGCACTTGATGCCTCAGCTCCGCTGTAACTGAAAAGCTTGGCTTTTTTTGCTTTTCTCAGGTAAAGTTTCCTGCCCTTTTGGGCTCTCTGTAGCTCTTCACCCACACTCTCCCAAGCGTTTCCCTCAGGGTACTCTGACCCACTGTCTTTTACTAGCTTGAAGAGAGCTTAGAAGAGGTTTTTAGGAACTTGTCCTTCCCTCCTGTGTTGCAGGGATGATTTTTAAAGCTTGAAAGAGAACTTAGAGGTTTTGCTGTCTTAAGAGGTTTGTTGTTTTCCCTTAGAGCTAATCACAGGTGGTCCCCATATTATCTTCAGGTGATTCTAATTTTTGTCCTTCTGAGAGAGAGATCTGAAAGGCTTTAGTTTTTAAGTTTAAGAAAACTTTTGAGAAAGATTAAGGCTTTTTAGAGAGATTTTTCCCCCAAAATTTTCCAAGAAAAGCTTTTCGTTTAAGAGAAAGATTTTTTCCCCAGGAGAAAGACCAACTTTCCCCAAAACTTCCCAACTTTAAACTTTGACTTCTTACACCCCCATTTTTGCCTCAGGGAGAAATTACTTTCTTCTGCTGCTTGGACTTAGCATTTCAGCTGTCCCCAGGTCAAAAGCTTCCATAGGAAACTTTTTCTTCCCCATAAGCTCAAAGAAGAGCTTTTTTACTACCCGTAAAGCCCAAAGAAAGATTTTTTTCCCCAGTTTGCCTTCATAGCCCCCAGAGTTAGACAATTGAAGAGTTTTTCTGTCTAGTTGCGTTACTTATTTTTTCCTACACAATCTTATACTTCTAAGTTTTTCCTAAACTATATTACTACCCTATACCTTACTTATTTTTCACAGATAGAATTTGAGAAAGGGATAGAAGATAGAAAATTTTGACAGAAGAGAATTTCGCTGCAGCATCGGACATCCTTCCAGTCCGCTTTCCTTTTCTCTCGAGGATAAAACCCCTGCCTCACAAAAATATATATAAAAAACATATATTTTCCATAACACCAGCATGCCTTTCCACTGGCAGGGCTGACTCAGCACTTTCACCAAAAACTCTGTAATAAAACTATTATTTTCCTTTATTTTTAGTCCCTATTTCTTTGTTTTTAGTCCCTGTTCATTTGTCTTTAGTCTCCCCCTTTTTTTAGTCCCCCTTTTTTTCTTTAGTCCCTTTTTTCCTTTTTTCTTTAGTCCCTGTTCGGGTGCCATTCTGTGGGGCATTTACCCACCACCCCCACAGCTTCCCAGAGTTTTCTTGAGTGCAATCAGCAGGAAATATTAGATAGAAGGATTTATAGCAGAGAATCTTACGGAGATAAACAGATAGAAAATAAAGGATAGCCTCGAGAGGGCCTGGAACCTATTCCAACGGGCCCCGACTGTCTCTGGCCCAGAGTTTTTATAGAGACGCCAAGGGGTAGAGCAAAAGCCCTCCTCCCCCAGCACAGCCAAGTGCAGACCATCTCAGACACCTACACTCAGGCCCGTGGTCCTGATCATCCTCTATGTGGACCTGCTGGGTAAAGCCACGAGGAACCTGAGAACGGGCTCCTACACTTCCTATATATACCACACAATATTCAATATTAAGATACCACATGTTGATAAACTAATAACAACCTCTTCTGGTCTCTATGGCAACACACATGCACATGATGCACAGACATACATGTGGGAAAAACATCTAGACACATTCAAATAAATAAATAAATAAATAAATTTTAAAAAGTGCTGTCAAATCTTTGGAAAATATTAACAGAACAAGTAAGAGAAATAAGTAATAATTTAGCACAAGAGGTTTCCTTTTTAATCTTATTATTTCTTAATATTTCAACACATTTTATATGCTTATGTTGAGACTTTAAGAACCTTACCTTTGCTACTCACCTGATGTAGTTTACCTTATTTTCTTTCATTCTCATATTCCTCTGATTTATTACCTATTACCTGATCTATTATCTCCATAGTATTTAATTAATTTATTTTCGTTCATCTCCCTACTTAAGTATAAATAATATCATGATTACTATTATAATTCCAGTGCAAATGAAAATATGGCACATAATTTTTGCTCAATAATAATTAAGTGAACATTGTTTTATATATGCATATTACCAAATAAATATGAGTAAGTCATTGCATATTGATGGCAGAACATAAAAGAAAATTACAAGGAAGCAAGAAAGGGAGGAAAGAGAAGAGAAATTTGTCAAAGACTTTCCTGTCCTAGGGGCAAACTACACAGGAAATATCACACATAACACAGAATTCTGAATGATGGAAGCTGATCAAATAGGTTACAAAGCAAGGAGATACTCACTTTGATTCAAAACAAACTTTTATGAAAGTAATCAACTTCTGTCAATAAGTCAAACTAGAATATAGAAGAAATACTAAAAGGGAGGGTGTGGGTTAAAATATGAGAAGTTAGGGAGAGCAACTAGATTAAAGTATCACTATATATACTCACTTTCACACACAGGAACATGGCTATCCCAAACACTGTCCCTTCCAGACAGAACACAATGACTAGCAGAATTGCCTTTTAATTGAAACCTAAGGAAGAAAATGGTAGTGGAATGTAAAAAGTTTTGGCCAGAGTAATACTCAGTTCCCAGGTCTAGCCAAAAAAGCATCGAGGACTTTGAGGAAATGGAACCAGGAGGTGGAAGGGGTGTGCAGATGCTAAGCTACTCAACTACCACAGCTTCCAGCAGGTGGGTAAAACTGAACTGCAATATAAAGTCCCAGCTTAAACTAAAGAAAGTAGTGAGGGCACAGCCAGATCCTGGACCTTTACTCAAAAGCACTGATCAAGCTAAAAGGAACCTGGCGCTGCTCACTGTCACAACTGCAAACCCAGACTGCTAATGAACACCTTGCTGACACTGTCACTGGGAAAGCCGAGTTAACTAGTAGGAAATAGAGATTGTTCTTATGTCTCAGTTTCTGCGATTGTTATCTAGGAAGCTCACAACAGCATGCTAAGCTACTGAAGAATAAGTTACACTTTTGTAAGTAATTCAGAGAAGCGGATGACTTATGAAGTACATGTCTATGGCCTGTAACAGACTAAAAATTTATTAGTGTTTTGTTGTTTGTTTTTCCTTTTAAAGCACCGGGACTGGAGAGAAAAATGGGAAGAGGAGAGGAGCCAACTTTTGTATGAAGTCATTTAAAATTCTCAAAGGATGTTTAGACCCTTATGCCCTCCTAAATCTTATTTGGCCCTAGTATTTGGTGCCTGCCAAAGATTCTGTGAAGCACTGGAGGGCAGGTTCTTTGTTGTCCATGACTGGTAGTTTCACAGAAGCGTGTCTGCTGTGAAGAAGGTTTATGACCTCACCTAAAATATTAACATCAGACACCATGGTCCCAACTCAGAGCCCAGAGCCCATTGCTGATTCAGTGATATACCAGTGGGCTTTAAAAAGCTGCCCCTTATTTTTTGTTTCTCTTTTAAATTCTATTAATGAGGTATTAATTTTTTCCCTAAAACATTGCTAAATGTATTGTTATTTGTATAAGCTTTTGTAACATATAATTTTTCTAAAAATCACTAGTATTATTTTCTATTTAGAAAATGATTTTTTCACTTAGTGCATTCCCTGTATATTTAAAACCAGTAGGTTTCCTTCATATCTCTTTTATCAATTCTACAAGTCACCACTCTTTCCTATATACAGCATCAGAAGTTGTTTCTTTCCCATTTTGGATAAACTCAGACTTAGTTTTAATGTCCAGCAGATCAAGCCTGCTCACACTCACCCTGGATTACAAACAAAGGACACGTTGGCTCCAAGTTGAAAATTTAGTGGAAATAGCACACGTCCATTAGGAAGATGTTCCAGGAAAGCACCACAGGATTTCACTGGAGAAAAAGAGCCAAACAGAAATAATAGCAGTGTGTGGAGAAAAAAAAACACAAGTCATATATGTCAAGCCAGATGACAGCCTAGAGATCTGCATATGCAGGAGCCACAGGACTCTGAAGTGCAGAGAAACAGCTCCACGGAGAGTGTAGCCTGGCTTAAGGAGGTAAAGCAGTTTCTGCTTGGACGGGAAAAAAATCATCTTTGTTTGGGGGTATACTCCTAGTGTTGGATTTCTGGGGGCAGCAGACATATTAAGGGGGAAAAAGTCTCATGGTGTGGAAAACATTTCTCTCAATGGTAAACTGGATCACAGATGCCAAGAGGATCACAACTATGTGGAAAAAGAAAGAAGAAAAACAGAATAGCTTTATTATATAGGAAAAATAAACAACCTTTCTGTCAAATGTGACAATACAATTCAGACACTGTGACTACACCTGATGAATCTGGAGTTTATTGTTTTCTCTCTAAGGTGTACACTAAGGTCATAACACTCCCAATTTCTTTTTTGTTTTGTTTTTCCAAACAGGGTTTCTTTGTGTAGCCTTGCCTGTCCTGAACTAGCTCTGTTGACCAGGCTAGGCTCAAACTCAGACATCCACTGGGATTAAAGGTGTGCACCACCACTGCTCAGCTACACTTCCAATTTCTACTGACCCTACACAAAATTAAAGATTGATTATTTATTTCAGATTCCCATACTACCTTTCTAGAAAGGCATCACCAACTTTAAGTTTCACATTTTAGGCAATAAGGAGAACCTAAATTTTCTAACATATTTCCCAGTGGGCAACCACAATGGTGCTAACAGATTCTGTTCTGATCTTTGAATCCTACTTCACTAGAGAACTACCGCACTTTGCTCACTACACAGCTGGTGCTCTTGTCACTCATTTCATTCCATTGAGAAGACAGTTGGATAGCCATTGAGCAAAATATTTTAAAAAACCTCCAGTTATCATAATGAGAACTATGCACTATATATTAAATATTCTAACAGTCCTAGGTCCAGCTTCTATTTAAGCCAACTGTTTTGAACTCAGGGAGTGAGGATGCATGTGAGTCTTAACACAATTACTTAAAGCTGCAAAATGAGGGGAAAAAAATCACACACACACACACACACACACACACACACACACACACACATACACACACTAAACCAAATCCAAAACCACATATCAACTCAGTTCTCCTCTCTGAACTTTAGACTTCTCTAGTAAAACATGGGGTATTGGTCTAGAATGAATGATTTCCATGAGAATTTCCAAATATATTTGATATTATAATAATTGTTTTGAGGGCTCATCTTTCAAGAGCTTCCCTTGACTAATACATTGAGCTGTGATATTTAAAGACTAGGCTGATTAAATTTCTAATGATTCCCAGTCTCATGCTATTTATTGCCTTTTAATTGTTTGTTATGGGTAGAAACATGAAAACTACAAGTTCTTTGCTCTAAGACAGTGGTTCACAACCTTTGCAATGCTGTGATCCTTTAATACAGCTCCTATATTGTGGTGATTCCCAGCCATAAAATTATCTTCATTGCTACTTCATAACTGTAATTTTGCTACTGTTACTGAATCATAATGTAAATATTTCTGGAGATAGAGGTTTGCCAAAGGGGCCTATGCTCTAGAGGCTTTAATTAAGTTCTGCCACCTGGAAGATATATATCACTATAAAAGGCAAGATGTGACAGACACCTTTATGCATCCAGGGACAGCATCAGTTGAGGCAATCTTGGTGACTCTCAAGTGAGCAACAGCCACTCAAATTCTAGCAACACTAATGACCAGCAAGGACTGGCTCTATCCTGGAAGCAGTGGCAGGGTCTGGCTGTGTCAGCCATGATAGAGCGTGACAGTGTCAACCATCACAGGACCAGCTGTGTCAGCTCTACTCCTGTAGTAACAGTAGCTCCTTGATCTTTGGCAACATTGTTTTCCTCCTTTTATTCTTCCTGTCCTTCTAACATTTTATATCCCATTATCAATAGGAAAGCCTTCTTTCCTTTAGAATCTGCCAGATGGGCAACCTTGGATTCTAATCTTTGCTCTGCAAGTTACTATGTATATTGTCTTAGAATATTAACCCCTAAGCCTCAATATGAAAGGAATGGTAACTACCCCATAGCTTCATTTTAGGAGTTAAATATGCATACATTTAATATGATTAGCCATGGACTACTCATTACATATTAGTAAGTATTATACATATGAATAACTGATACGAGCTGGAGATGGCAATACATGTAAAGAACTTCTGTGTATGAGAACTCCCAGGATGTATCACATTCCTTGTTCATATTCAGCTCCTCCTCAAGTTGAACGGATGTGCTTGTAAGGGTGCACAAACGCTCACAAAAACACATGTCCCTTCTTGATTTCATATTCCCTCCCAAGAAAATTTATTCATCCACCCTGTTCATCTTATGCCCTCTTCCAGAACCAACCCTTAACTCTGGTCCTCCAACACCCCATGGCATTGCAGGCTTCCCAAGCCCTGGTCAGACTTACCCTTGAAGCAGGTTGGTAACTCTGGCTCCCATTTGTTTAGGTCATGACACTGCACACTACTGGCTCCTTCCATGCTAAAGCCAGGCTGACATTTAAACTCCACAATATCCCTTAAGGAAAACAAGCTTTTGTTTTCTGACACTATGAATGCATTTTCAACATGAGGAGGTGTACATTTCTTGAGTTCAATGCACTGAGGAGGAGGGCCACTCCAGACTCCAACTTTCTCTTCATTGCTGATACAGTGTAAGGATGCCTCACCCACCAGGTTAAAGAGCTTCTTCCCTCTCGCATCAGATCTGCAGCGATAGGTAACCGCCATTCCATAATAAAAATCTTCTGTGGTAGTAAGTAAATCTCCATTGGCAATGGAGGGGGGTGGCTTACAAGAAATTACTGTGTGAAGAAAGCAGATTAAATTTTATTTAAATAATGATAGGGCAAATCTAATGAATCACTGAATTGAAATATTTATACTCATTATAAATGAATACAAATGTTCATTAAAAGCATTTAATATTTATTGACTTGTAGATGAGTTTTAAAATATTGCTATTCAGGTGCACACAGTAACATTTGCTCTGTCTCTCCTACCTATTTCTTATAAACACATGCAGTTACAAGTACAATCGACTTTTTCATTTGAAATAGCTCTTTGATTATATTACAGAGTTTATATCAGTTTCCAGATTTTTCTTCTTGCCTATTAATTTGCAAATTTGTTGTTAACTGAAAGGAAGATTAAAAAAAACATTCTCTAAGAAAGAATAAGGGGTGAATGAAACACAAATGGATAGTACGAAACATATTTTGAATTCCTGCAAGTATGTAAGAAAATTGGTGAAACTGTAGATTACTATATACTAAGCATTTGAAAATGTAATGGATAAATGAAAATACAGACCATTAATATTCATTCAAAAATATGTAAGATGCTGAATTTGACCAAGAACTTTTAAGAATATAAAAAAAAAAATCACAAATAAGTTCCTTCAAATTTTCAAGTAATACACACTTCCAAATATAATTTCAAGTACTTTGAGACATGTAAAAGACAAAACCCTCAAGTTTATTATAAGATGGGTTTTTATGACATAATTCACTAAAAAACCTAAATATACTTAAAATGAAGAAAGTGTTTGGCACTGGGCTGCTGTTCCAAGGGGAAGAGGGAGCCAAACCAATAGTAGGGAACCAAGAGTCTACTGAACTTGTGATGGGCTTACCAAATCAAGGGACAAAAACTGGAGTCCAGAGATTTCTAAACAAGGAAATCCTGGTAATATCTTGTAAAGAACCATACTCTTAGAATCAGGGTTGACTGACAACTGCTATTTCCAAGGCTGGAACTCTTCAAGTACTGTAGATGGCCAAGAAAAATTAAAATTCATGATACTGAATCAAAATAGTGCCATTTGGGCAGTGTCCTAGAGCCTTGCAGAAAAAAGAAATGTGTTCTCTGAAGAGTGTGGGTTATTGCTGTGTTTTAAATATGGGTAAATTTTCCTCAAAAATCAAGCACTAAAGGCTTGGTATCCCGGGTGGCATGAATGCAGTGGAACTTTTAAGAAGTTTGGCCTCCTGGGAAATGCTTAGGTCACTGAGGATGTGAACTTGAGAAAATGTGGGACCATGACTCTTCCTCCCTCTGCTTTGGCTCATCACTTCCACATGCCCCTGCCCTGAGGTTTTGCCTCAGTAGAGGCCCAGAGCAATAGAACTACAAAATTAGGGAATAGACCCTTCAAAATTGTCAGCTGAAATAAATACTTTATCATACAAGGCAGTTGTTGCAATTATTTCATTACAGTGATAAGCAACTGACTTCATTAATTTTGTGTTTGTCTCCTTTATATTGAGCCACCTGCAAGCATGTTAACCATTCAAAGAGAGTCTCTCTAACCTTGCTCATCCCTTGAAACTTCAATCACGGTTTCTCTGTAATTCAGTCTGCTTTGTTGTTATAGAAGGGCTCTAGCAGGCCTAATAGTCTAGTTTTGGCCACCGGTCCCCAGGAAGCCAATTAAAGAGATGGCAAAAAGCAGAGAAGGGAGAGTTATTCAAAGAGAACACACAGGAAAAAGGAGGAGAAAAGGATGGTCACTGACCCCAAAGCCTGTCTTCTGGGTATTGACAGGAGCATATAGAGGAAGAATTGGGACAAAGGACAAGAGTTACTTATGATTAAGCAGTACTACCTGCTCTAGGTATAGTCTTTTTTCATTGATCATTGTCTCAGCTCTTGTCCTAGAAGGTGGTCTGAAGAAGACCTTACTGCTGGAGAGAACAAGGTGGTTCTCTGGAGATTACTTCTGTACCAAGATCGTCTCCCTCTCTTGGCTAATTATATATCAGGGTAAGGGGTTGGGGTGGAAGGAGGCTGTTCCTCATGATTTTGCAGATTCAGAGCCTAATTAACAATTCATCTTGGACTACCTTTAGTACTCTAAATAGCCACTCCTTGTCTACTTCTGTGTCAGACCTAATATTCTGTGACTAACAGGAAAAGACATATTTTGGATATATTAACATAACCCTGGATTCTACTAATCAGAAGTCTAGGAATAACATCAGGCAGCATCTGAGGTCTAGCAGAGGTTTCTCTGCTTTACTTCAGCCCACCTACTTAATGTTTCCACCAATATATTTTAAAAGCACCTTGATTATGACTTCTTTTGTTTTGTTAATCTACAAACTACATGAGGAGAGATTCCTGAAAAGAAGCAGTATGTGCAGAGACTGGTTGGGGCTGATTCAAACTTCAGTACTAGAGAGATCGGGATGTTGTAGGTCCAGAGGCTAATTACCTATCTTGGGCTAGTTCTAGCCCTCCAGAACAGCCATTCCTTCCCCACCTATGTGTCTTAATTAACATTTTGTTACTAACAGATAGAAACCTTTTGGGATCTATTAACTTAGCAAATCACTAGCTTCCACCAGCTCAAAAGCTAAAAATGTCATCAGCTATCATCTTAGGTCTATAGAAAAGTTTTCCCCATCTTGTTGTAATTGCCTCTCTGATGTACCCATAATTTATTTTAAACTTGCCTTGACATAACTTTCTTTGTTCTATAAAACTATGAAAATGCTTCCACACTAGAACAAAGAATTGGGGTAATCTAAATCTGTTTTCCTGGGCCATAGTCACTTAAAATAGCTCCAGAATAAAGGATCTCTTATTCCTTTTCAGATAACAGCTGTAGTTTTTGCATTGACATCAAATGTTGCCATCTTGGATCATGGAATTTGGAGTAACCTAAATCTGTGTTCTCTGGTCTTGGCCATTCATGTTTGGCTCCAGAATAAACTATCTCTTTTCTCCTTTGAGGTGAGAGTTGTGTTTACTGTGTGGACAAGAGCACAACTTGATACCCATTTTTCCACAACTCAGACTTGAATAAATGATCTCCAGTAATCTGTTTCCTGGGTGGTTTTTAAAGAAGCAGTGGTGGTAGTACTGCCTATGGTATAGAAGAATGACATGTACTTTGGCAGCATTACACAGAAAGAATAGAGGGATGAAACCATGCACTAAAGAAAGCTGATGAAAGATATGGGATTCAGGAAGCCATAAAATTCAACAATAAAATTCAACCAATTCTTCATCTAGATACACCAAAGTTGTAAAATCAAATTCCACCAGCATAATAGCAGCCATGAAAGAGACACTAACTAAAAGGAACCACAAGGGGAAAGTGTTTCAACAATAAAGTTCCAGATCTACAAAATTAAAAAAAAAAAGTTTTTCAGGCTGAAGGATGATAGTTTTATATAAAATTGATAGAGCCACAGTAAGGAGGGATCTATTCTAAAAGAGCGGTGTATGGGTATATATACATTTTTTCTTTTTTGCTGAACTTTTCTTTTGTTTGTTTTTTTCGAGACAAGGTTTCTTCTCTGTGTAGCCTTGCGCCTTTCCTGGAACTCACTCTGTAGCCCAGGCTGGCCTCGAACTCACAGAGATCCTAGCCTGGCTCTGCCTCCCAAGTGCTAGGATTAAAGGCATGTACCACCACTGCTCAACAGGGTATATTTCAATTTACAGTATTCAGCAATTACAGTATTCAATTGATTACAGAAACAAGACAATATTTTTATTTTCTGTATGCTCTGAGGGTACATGAAACACATGAAGTAAAACAGAGGCCAGTCAGTGTGAGGAGAAGGCCCCAGAGTGACCTAAGGGACAAATCTCTATTGGAATCCCAGTGTTGGTCAGGCCAAGTTTCCATTAACTAGCGTGCTCAGTCAAAGTAGGCACGAAATCTAAGAGGATATGCATGTGAGTGTAACTACTGTAAGATGTGGGGGTTAGGAGCCATTCAGTATCTTTTATCTAGCTGTTCCATAGAAAAGTGGTCACCAGGGGGTGGTTGTATGAGTCAGATATCTGGAACAAGCACAACAAAGAAGCTGGGGGAAAGCAGAACAAGAATTTCCTTCAAGGATGACTAATTTCTACTCCTGGTATGAGAAAGCTATCAAGTAGTTCCACTTATCCATAGGAGACACAACCAAAACCACCACTAGAAGTCTGAAAATTCGGCTAGTACCATGCCCTATGATATTACTTAATTTATGTTATTACTCTCTCTAGTGCTCCCCCTAGCCATGGTCCTCTTACTATTTTCATGCTTTCTGCACTTTCTTCAGGTTATATATTCACATCTGAGTTTAATTCATTCATGGGGAATATAGTTTCATTTTCAGGAAGATAGATGGAACTGGGCATCATCTTGTTAAAGGAAATAAGCCAGACTCAAGAAGGCAAATATCACAAAAAAAAAAAAAAAAAAAAAAGAAAGAAAGAAAGAAAAGAAAAGGAACACCCAGGACAAAGGAGAACTTAAAGGAAGTTGCAGTTGTCTTCTATCTTAGGGTTCCTATTACTGTGATGAAAAACCATGACCAAAAGCAACTTGGGGAGGAGAGTTTATTTGGCTTACATATCCGGAAACATAGTCTAGTGAGAGAAACCAAGGCAGTAACTCAGTTTGGGAAGGAACCAGAAGGCAGGAGCTGATGCAGAGACCATGGAGGGGTGCTGGTTATGTTCCTCATGGCTTCCTCAGCTGGCTTTTTTATAAAAAAAAAAAAAAAAAAAAAAAACTCATTTCATTCCATTGAGAAGACAGTTGGATAGCCATTGAGCAAAATCTTTTAAAAAACCTCCAGTTATCATAATGAGAACTATGCACTATATATTAAATATTCTAACAGTCCTAGGTCCAGCTTCTATTTAAGCCAATTGTTTTGAACTCAGGGAGTGAGGATGCATGTGAGTCTTAACACAATTACTTAAAGCAGCAAAATGAGGGGAAAAAATCACACACACACACACACGCACACACACACACACACACACTAAACCAAATCCAAAACCACATATCAACTCAGTTCTCCTCTCTGAACTTTAGACTTCTCTAGTAAAACATGGGGTATTGGTCTAGAATGAATGATTTCCATGAGAATTTCCAAATATATTTGATATTATAATAATTGTTTTGAGGGCTCATCTTTCAAGAGCTTCCCTTGACTAATACATTGAGCTGTGATATTTAAAGACTAGGCTGATTAAATTTCTAATGATTCCCAGTCTCATGCTATTTATTGCCTTTTAATTGTTTGTTATGGGTAGAAACATGAAAACTACAAGTTCTTTGCTCTAAGACAGTGGTTCACAACCTTTGCAATGCTGTGATCCTTTAATACAGCTCCTATATTGTGGTGATTCCCAGCCATAAAATTATCTTCATTGCTACTTCATAACTGTAATTTTGCTACTGTTACTGAATCATAATGTAAATATTTCTGGAGATAGAGGTTTGCCAAAGGGCCTATGCTCTAGAGGCTTTAATTAAGTTCTGCCACCTGGAAGATATATATCACTATAAAAGGCAAGATGTGACAGACACCTTTATGCATCCAGGGACAGCATCAGTTGAGGCAATCTTGGTGACTCTCAAGTGAGCAACAGCCACTCAAATTCTAGCAACACTAATGACCAGCAAGGACTGGCTCTATCCTGGAAGCAGTGGCAGGGTCTGGCTGTGTCAGCCATGATAGAGCGTGACAGTGTCAACCATCACAGGACCAGCTGTGTCAGCTCTACTCCTGTAGTAACAGTAGCTCCTTGATCTTTGGCAACATTGTTTTCCTCCTTTTATTCTTCCTGTCCTTCTAACATTTTATATCCCATTATCAATAGGAAAGCCTTCTTTCCTTTAGAATCTGCCAGATGGGCAACCTTGGATTCTAATCTTTGCTCTGCAAGTTACTATGTATATTGTCTTAGAATATTAACCCTAAGCCTCAATATGAAAGGAATGGTAACTACCCCATAGCTTCATTTTAGGAGTTAAATATGCATACATTTAATATGATTAGCCATGGACTACTCATTACATATTAGTAAGTATTATACATATGAATAACTGATACGGGCTGGAGATGGCAATACATGTAAAGAACTTCTGTGTATGAGAACTCCCAGGATGTATCACATTCCTTGTTCATATTCAGCTCCTCCTCAATTTGAACGGATGTGCTTGTAAGGGTGCACAAACGCTCACAAAAACACATGTCCCTTCTTGATTTCATATTCCCTCCCAAGAAAATTTATTCATCCACCCTGTTCATCTTATGCCCTCTTCCAGAACCAACCCTTAACTCTGGTCCTCCAACACCCCATGGCATTGCAGGCTCCCCAAGCCCTGGTCAGACTTACCCTTGAAGCAGACTGGTAACTCTGGCTCCCATTTGTTTAGGTCATGACACTGCACACTACTGGCTCCTTCCATGCTAAAGCCAGGCTGACATTTAAACTCCACAATATCCCTTAAGGAAAACAAGCTTTTGTTTTCTGACACTATGAATGCATTTTCAACATGAGGAGGTGTACATTTCTTGAGTTCAATGCACTGAGGAGGAGGGCCACTCCAGACTCCAACTTTCTCTTCATTGCTGATACAGTGTAAGGATGCCTCACCCACCAGGTTAAAGAGCTTCTTCCCTCTCGCATCAGATCTGCAGCGATAGGTAACCGCCATTCCATAATAAAAATCTTCTGTGGTAGTAAGTAAATCTCCATTGGCAATGGAGGGGGGATCCTTACAAGAAATTACTGTGTGAAGAAAGCAGATTAAATTTTATTTAAATAATGATAGGGCAAATCTAATGAATCACTGAATTGAAATATTTATACTCATTATCAATGAATACAAATGTTCATTAAAAGCATTTAATATTTATTGACTTGTAGATGAGTTTTAAAATCTTGCTATTCAGGTGCACACAGTAACATTTGCTCTGTCTTTCCTACCTATTTCTTATAAACACATGCAGTTACAAGTACAATCGACTTTTTCATTTGAAATAGCTCTTTGATTATATTACAGAGTTTATATCAGTTTCCAGATTTTTCTTCTTGCCTATTAATTTGCAAATTTGTTGTTAACTGAAAGGAAGATTAAAAAAAACATTCTCTAAGAAAGAATAAGGGTGAATGAAACACAAATGGATAGTACGAAACATATTTTGAATTCCTGCAAGTATGTAAGAAAATTGGTGAAACTGTAGATTACTATATACTAAGCATTTGAAAATGTAATGGATAAATGAAAATACAGACCATTAATATTCATTCAAAAATATGTAAGATGCTGAATTTGACCAAGAACTTTTAAGAATATAAAAAAAAATCACAAATAAGTTCTTTCAAATTTTCAAGTAATACACACTTCCAAATATAATTTCAAGTACTTTGAGACATGTAAAAGACAAAACCCTCAAGTTTATTATAAGATGGGTTTTTATGACATAATTCACTAAAAAACCTAAATATACTTAAAATGAAGAAAGTGTTTGGAACTGGGCTGCTGTTCCATGGGGAAGAGGGAGCCAAACCAATAGTAGGGAACCAAGAGTCTACTGAACTTGTGATGGGCTTACCAAATCAAGGGACAAAAACTGGAGTCCAGAGATTTCTAAACAAGGAAGTCCTGGTAATATCTTGTAAAGAACCATACTCTTAGAATCAGGGTTGACTGATAGCTGCTATTTCCAAGGCTGGAACTCTTCAAGTACTGTAGATGGCCAAGAAAAATTAAAATTCATGATACTGAATCAAAATAGTGCCATTTGGGCAGTGTCCTAGAGCCTTGCAGAAAAAAGAAATGTGTTCTCTGAAGAGTGTGGGTTATTGCTGTGTTTTAAATATGGGTTATTTCTACTCCTGGTATGAGAAAGCTATCAAGTAGTTCCACTTATCCATAGGAGACACAACCAAAACCACCACTAGAAGTCTGAAAATTCGGCTAGTACCAGGCCCTATGATATTACTTAATTTATGTTATTACTCTCTCTAGTGCTCCCCCTAGCCATGGTCCTCTTACTATTTTCATGCTTTCTGCACTTTCTTCAGGTTATATATTCACATCTGAGTTTAATTCATTCATGGGGAATATAGTTTCATTTTCAGGAAGATAGATGGAACTGGGCATCATCTTGTTAAAGGAAATAAGCCAGACTCAAGAAGGCAAATATCACAAAAAAAAAAAAAGAAAGAAAGAAAGAAAAGAAAAGGAACACCCAGGACAAAGGAGAACTTGAAGTTGCAGTTGTCTTCTATCTTAGGGTTCCTATTACTGTGATGAAAAACCATGACCAAAAGCAACTTGGGGAGGAGAGTTTATTTGGCTTACATATCCGGAAACATAGTCTAGTGAGAGAAACCAAGGCAGTAACTCAGTTTGGGAAGGAACCAGAAGGCAGGAGCTGATGCAGAGGCCATGGAGGGGTGCTGGTTATATTCCTCATGGCTTCCTCAGCTGGCTTTTTTATAGAACCCAGGTCCATCAGCCCAGGCCTGACACTTCCCACAATGGGCTAAGCCCACCCACATAATTAAGAAAATGCCATACAGGCTTACCTATAGCCAGATCTGATAGAAGCATTTTCTCAATTGAAAGTCCTTTATTCTCAAATGACTCTGGCTCATGTCAAGTTGACACTAGCCAGAACATCTTCATTTACTTGAAGAACAGATTATACAAAAGCGATTTTAATAAAGATTTAAAAAATCCCTTATAGGGCTTTATGTTTACAGCTTCCTAAAAGGCATGAGGCCCTGGATTCAATCTCAGCCCTCCAAAAATATACATATAATTCCAGAGAAAATATGAAGTACATGAGTCAAGGTAATAGAAATAAAAATTTCAACTTACTCTGACAAGTAGGTGTCTCGTTATCCCAAGCAACATTTTGACCTGAGATTACACATACAGCAGAGGAGGAACCAATGAGGCGGTATCTACACACAGGATAAAGAATGTTAATTAATCCATAAGTAATTGCCTACTTAAATTGCTGCTTCCCAGAGATTACTACCCTGGAAGCTTTAGGACATTTTTTTTTCTTGTCAAAGACCATGAGTTCTCAAATCTTACATTCCTCTTTGGACTTCTTGATTTTCATCTTTATGCTTCCCAACTAAATGAGATTTTTCTTTTTATTATCTTATCATACAATCTATAGTAAATTATAGTTGTTTCCTCTAAGTCTTATTTTTAAAGATATTACAAGCTTCTTGAGGGCAAAGTAAATGCCATGTGTATGTGTGTATTATACTAATATGAATGAATTAAGTTATACTGTGAAAGCATTAATGTGAATGCCTAGATAACAGAACACCTGATCAGCAGATTCATTAACCTAGAATCAAGGGACTCAAATCTGACCAAAGTCAAACACATTTTTTATACTCGATTAAAGTCAGCAATAGTAAATTAATATGCTACAAATTGTCTAGTATGTCATAAAATTAAAACAATTCATGACAATTATTTCACAGTAACTTAACTCTTATACCTACTTTGTTTTATACATAAACATGTCATTTTGGGAAGTACAACTGTAAAGGGCTGTGTTTTATGTTTACATTTAAATTCCACTTGCTCATTTTCCTATGGGAAAGAGACCTTTTCTGGTCCCCCCCCACATACCTCCTTCTTCTTTTTTCTTTTTTCTTTTTTGTCCTTTTGGTTTTTCAAGACAGGGTTTTTCTATGTTTTTTTTTTTTTTTCTGGCTTTCCTGGAACTCATTCTGTAGTCCAGGCTGGCCTTGACATCCAAATGCTGGGACAAAAGTCATGTGCCACCGCCAACCAGTGGGAAAGAGACTTTGACACAATTTTACAGGTAGGCTTATGTATTTTCTACCACAGCAAGAACTAAAATAGACACAAGATCTCTTGTTCTCTCTATTTACTGTGACATTCCCTTTGTGTCTTCCCATTCCTGATTTTTCTTGCACATTCTTATTGCTGGTAATCATTTCTATAATTACATAATTTTTAAAAAATTATATAAAGATTCATATAGAATGTAACCATATACAATTAGCTTTCTACTCAGCACAATCCTGGAGATTTATCAAGCAGTCCTTTTTGTTATAGAGTCCATCACATGGATGCACCATCATTCATCTAACCATTTACCTATTGTTGGACATTTGAGGATGTCCAAAATCAGGGAGATCCATAGAGAAGTAGGTAGTTGTACAGAGACAGGACAGGGCACATTTTCATTTAAGAATGGTGAAAATGCCTTTGTGCTCCTAATCTTATAGAGAAGACTGCCTTTCTCCACTGAATACAATGTTAGTTGTAGGCTTGTCATATGTGGAAAATATATGACATGAAACTATAATCCTTCTATGACTAATTTTTAGAGAAGTTTTCTAGTGATGGAAAATTTGAATTGTTTTTCAAAAGTCTTTTCTTCTTCTAGCAATGACTATGCTTTTACACCTCATTCTGTCAGTGTGATATATCACATTTTGTTTGTACACTGTCAAGTGAAGCTTGCATTTCAGGGATAAATCCCACTTAATCATGATGTATGACAGTGTGTATGTTTTATGAGCATACATGGGGTCTGTGTGATAATGTGCTCATATGTGTGTACAAGAGGAGCTCAGGGCAGGATACCAGGCATCTTCCTCTATCACTCTCAGTCCATTGTCTTGAGAGAAAAATCTCTCACTGAGCTGAAAACTCACTCGTTTGGCTAGGCTGGCTGGCCAGCAAGCCCTTAGGATCTGTCTTTCTCTCATTCTCCTAGTGCTGAGATTACAGGCATCCATTTTACATGGATGCTGGAGATTCATCCCACTCACCCCAGTGTATGCACTTGTGAATTCTGTCTGATAGTAATTTGTAAAGAATGAACATTTATAACATGTTTATTAAGGATACTGGCCAGCAATTTTCTTCTGTTGTCAAGGCTGGTTTGGTATTAGCATAATATTGGCCTTATAACACAAATTAGAATCCAGCGGTGAAGCCCACAGGTCCTAAGGTTTCCTTTCTTGGAAGGTTGTAGTAAGTAATTGGAATTTATCTAAGTATTTATCTCTTGCCTCTTCAGCTACATTCAACTATATAGCTTTGCTCTCAAACATGTATCTGCAATGCCAACTCAGATCATCACAGCTTCTTCAGCTTCTTTCTCACAGATTCAGGATTCATTATCAATGCCAAGACTGTGCCATCTGGTTTCCTAGCTTTGGTTTCTCTGAAACTCCTCTTTAACTCTTTGTGGTCTCTCTCTCTCTCTCTCTCTCTCTCTCTCTCTCTCTCTCTCCCTCCCTCCCTCCCTCCCTCTCTCTCTCCCCCTCCCTCCCTCTCCTCCTCTCTCTCTCTCTCTCTCTCTCTCTCTCTCTCTCTCTCTCTCTCTCACACACACACACACACACACACACACACACAGACACTATGGTTGTTTGAAAAAGAGTGGACCCAAAGTTTCATATATTTGAATGCTTAGCCATCAGGGACTGGCAGGACTTGAGAAGGATTAAAAGGATTAGGAGATGTGGTCTAATTGGAGGAAACATGTTACTCGGGGTGGGCTTTGAGTTTTCAAAAGCCCACACCAGGCCCAGCCTATCACTGTCTATCTGTCTGTCTTTCTATCTAGCGATTAGGATGCAGCTCCCACTTACTGCTCCAAGCCATGCTCCCCACCTTGATGATAAAGGACTAACCTCTGAAACTGTAAGGAAGCCATAAGCAGCACTCTTCCATGGCCTCCGAATCAGCTCCTACCTCCAGGTTCTTGCCTGTTCTGAGTTCCTGTCCTGACTTCCTTCAACATGAACAGTGATTTGGAAGCATAAATCATATAAACCCTTTCCTCCCCAAGTTGGTTTGGTCAGGGTATTTCATCACAGCAATAGTATCCCTAACACATACACAGAGAGTGGTGTCTGTGTAATGCATAACCTGATAGTTAATATTGGTAATTAAGAATGTTTTAACAAAAAACTTTATATTTGCCTCAGCCAGAGTCACCAAAAAAAAAAGTACTATCTGTTAAGCTATTGCCATTGAAACCATGATAAATACCTAGTGAATTTATTGTTACTCAATAAGTTCTGATATTATGAAGAGACAGAAACAAATTAATCTTTTTCTAACACAGTGTACTCATGGCAGTGGTCTAATATTTTTACATGTTTTATAAAATGTTCTATGTACACTTGAGAAGAATATAGTTTCTTTGTTGTAGGATGGTCTGTATGTCAAATTACTCTGACTGGTCAATAAATAAAACACTGATTGGCCAGTGGCTAGGCAGGAAGTATAGGCGGGACTAACAGAGAGGAGAAAAGAAAGAACAGGAAGACAGAAGGAGTCACTGCCAGCTGCCACCATGACAAGCTGCATATGAAGATGACAGTAAGCCATGAGTCACGTGGCAAGGTATAGATTTATAGAAATGGGTTAATTTAAGATATCAGAACAGTTAGCAAGAAGCCTGCCATGGCCATACAGTTTGTAAGCAATATAAGTCTCTGTGTTTACTTGGTTGATTCTGAGCGGCTGTGGGACTGGCGAGTGAGAGAGACTGTCCTGACTGTGGGCCAGTCAGAAAAACTCTAGCTACAAATGGCACCCAACGAGTTGGCAAGAGTTTCCACCTAAAATCTGAGAAAAAATTTTAAAATGGAGCTAAAAACAGCTTCCTAATTGTCTCTCTCAAATGAGCGGCTGCTGCCGGTTTGAGCTACTGGTGGGTTCCTAGCGTATACGCTCGATCTGCAGTATGGCGGGAATGAGGCCTCTGCAAGTGGCACATTAAGCTACATGGTGGATTTAGCCTTTCCTATTTCAAAACAAAAAAAGAGGTTTCTGGGCTACACGCTGCTTGGATAAAATCATAGACCCACGATAGCTCCCAGAGCTGTCGGTAAATGTAACACCGCCATGTTGGAAAGCTGAGGTGGGCAGAGCCAGCAGCCATAGCGCCGTTTCAGTCTTACAAATGCTGCAGTTTAAAGCAATAGATTCACAATAAGACAGATTCAGATGTAATAGTTTACAATGTGTGTAAAATATACATAGGCTTGAAAGAGACAAAAAAAGGTGATATATACAGTTATATAAACAAATACATAGTTTTAAAAAATAAAGTCTCTAAAGAGACAGTAAAATTAATATAAAAAATAAGCCATGTAAAGATGAATATTACACAGAGAATCTGGATTGTGATGTCTTTGTTGAGTTAAACCAATATGTATATTTTAAAGATTCCTTGACTTTAAAATTTGGATATAAGGACATTCAAAACTGGTGTGGGGAAGATGGCGGCGAACGGTACTTCACAAGCTAGTGGCTAGGAGGAGAAGAAAGGTGCTGATGAGTCCAGTAGAGAGATAGTTTGGATCGACAGGACCACAACCATTAAGAATTAATAGCAGGAGGTGGACAGACCCAGCGGTGGCTGATGGGGACGTACAGGCCCGGCGGCGGAGACAAGTGGACGCAGGTAAGCCTGTGGTGGCGGCGGACCTCGGAGGTGGACAGGCCCGGGGACGGAGATGGGCAGACGCGGCTTGGAGCGGGGACGCCCCTGGCCCCAACGCCTGGGGAGGAGGCTGTCTCCGTGGGTTGGAGCCTGAGCGAATCTGAACACTCCGTCTGAGGACAACCCAGGGCCCAACTGCTGATCCTGTGAAACCCAACAACTTGGAGGTGTTGGTGAGACTACCCTGCTCAGCTGAAACCCATCTGGGAGAGGATTCAGATGCCTACAGTTTGAAGTCTGAAGAAACAAGATCAGCTGAGGAGTTGACAAATGAACAAAACGTGACCTGGGAACACAGAAGAAGGCGCTACCCAGCCACCAAACCAGATCACCAGAATCATAAGTATATAATTCACTGACTGAAATCAGCTGCCCCTGAAGAAACAGCCCAATAGCACCAATTTAACCAAGAACCCCTACTAAACCAAGACTAAAAATTAGAACAAGAGAGGCACTCTCAGACACAGACACCACCTGCACCACACAGAGGAAGAGATGAGTAGACGCCAGTGCAAAAATACAGGCAACAACATAAAGACCTATATGGCAACATCAGAACCTGGTGATTCTACACCTGCAAGACCTAAACATACCATGACAGAAGAAACAGAAGAAATCAACCCTAAAAATGACTTTAAGAAGATGATAGAGGCCTTAAAGAAGAAATAAAACATTCCCTCAAAGAGGAAATAAAAATTTTCCTTAAAGAGGAAATGAAAAACTACCTTAAAGAGGAAATAAAAACTTTCCTTAAAGAGGAAATGAAAAACTCCCTTAAAGAGCAAATAAAAACTTCCCTTAAAGAGGAAATGAAAAACTCCATTAAAGAGAAAATAAAAAACTCCCTTAAAGAAATGGAAGAAAAAACAAACAAAAAATGGGAAGAAATCAAATCAAGCCAAGAAAAAGCAATTAAACAGATGAAAGAAACATTCCAAGATCTGAAAAATGAATTTGAGACAATAAAGAAAACACATGTTGAGGGAATGCTGGAAATAGAAATCCTGACTAAACGAACAGCAACTACAGAAACAAGCATAACCAACCGATTGCAAGAGATGGAACAGAGAATCTCTGACACTGAAGACACGATAGAGAAAATAGATTCGTCAGTCAAAGAAAACACTAAAGACAAAAAAGTCATAACACAAAACGTCCAGGAAATTTGGGACACCATGAAAAGACCAAACCTAAGAATAATAGGGATAGAAGAAGGAGAAGAATACCAACTCAAAGGCACAGAAAATATATTCAACAAAATCATAGAAGAAAACTTTCCTAACCTAAAGAAAGAAATACATATGAAGATACAAGAAGCTTACAGAACACCGAATAGGCTGGATCCAAAAAAATAGTCCCCTCGCCATATAATAATCAAAACACTAAACACACAGAACAAAGAAAAAATATTAAGAGCCGCAAAGGAAAAAGACCAAGTAACATATAAAGGTAAACCCATCAGAATAACACCAGACTACTCAATAGAGACTATGAAAGCTAGAAGATCATGGACAAATCTCATGCAGACACTAAGAGACCACGGATGCCAACCCAGACTATTATACCCAGCAAAACTCTCAATCACCATAGGCAGAGTAAACAAAATATTCCAGGATAAAACCAGATTTAATCAATACCTGTCCACAGCCCTACAGAAAGCACTAGAAGGGAAAATTCAACCCAAAGAAGCTAAACACATCCATGAAAACTCAGGCAATAGATAATCCCACACCAATATACCCCAAAGAAGGACAACAACACAACCACAGAAAATAACAGGAAGTAACAATCACTGGTCATTAATATCCATCAATATCAATGGTCTCAACTCACCTATAAAAAGACGAAGGCTAACAGAATGGATAAGAAAACAGGATCCATCCATCTCTTGCATACAAGAAACACAATTTAACTTCAAAGACAGATACTACCTCCGAGTAAAGGGCTGGGAAAAGGCTTTCCAAGCAAATGGACCTAAGAAACAAGCTGGTGTAGCTATCCTAATATCTAGAGAAAAAGGATGCTTCAAAAGAGAAGAAGTCTTGTGGCAATGCCTCAGTGGTCCAGGTAACTACCAGAACTCAGAAATCTGCGATGGAGACTAAGGCAGCAGAGACGAAACACATAGATGTACATACAGGAAATAATAAAGAAAAAGTCAGTAAAGCCAAGAAGAACAAAAGAAAGGTGGATTCTGAAGCCCATCCATCAGATGAGCCTGTGAACGAGGAACCAGTGACAAAAAAGAAAAAAAAGGTGGAAAGCAAATCCAAAAATAGTACCGAGGTGCCAAAGGATGACAGCAAGACGGAGGAGACTAAGGGGGACAATAAAAAGCAAAATACTTCCATTAAAAAAGGTGCAAAGAAGAAACCTCAAAAAGGTAAATCAAGTAAGAAAGGCAGCAGACCTGCTCAGGAGACACAGAAGGAGACAGAGCCTCCTTCCATGGAGCTGGCTCAGGAGGAGGTCTATTCCGGTCATGCGCTCACTCAGGTGGTGGTCACCCCTACAGGCTCTACTCAGCCGGGGCTTCCTTCTCCCATGGATATTGCACAGACTGGGCCTGCTCAGATGGAGCTGCCTTCTCCCCTGGGGCCTCCTCAGAGGGAGCCGCCTCCTCCCCTGGAGCCTGCTCAGAGGGAGCCGCCTCCTCCCACGGAACCTCCAAAGATGGAGCAGCCTCTTCCCATGGAGCTTACTCAGATGGAACAGCCTCCTCCCATGGAGCCTGATCGGATGGAGCCTCCTCCTCCCATGGAGCCTCCTCCTCCCATGGAGCCTGCTCAGAGGGAGCCGCCTCCTCCCATGGAGCCTGATCAGATGGGGCCGCCTCCTCCCATGGAGTCTCAGCGGGGACATTGTCAGAAGTGGCTGCTTTGTCCTTTGGACCATGCTCAGGTGGAGGTTGCTTAGACAGGGCCTCCTCACATGGGATCTGTTCAGAAGGAGCCTTCTGCTGTCATGGAGCCACCTCTTCAAGTGAAACCAGTCACCAAAAGGTTTCCCCGAAAAGAGAGTACCAAGGAGAGGTCGGGCATGCGGAGTGAGGTGATGCGGCAGGAGCAAGTCCTTATTGAAGTTGGCTTAGTGCCTGTTAGAGATAGCCAGCTTCTGAAGGGAAGCAGGCGCGCACAGGATCTTCCAAAGGGAAACTCAAGAAGAGATGAGACACCCAAGGGCCAAGAAATTGGCTCTGATGGGGAAGGAAATAAAATGGCCCCTATCAAGAAAGTGGGAACAGAGGAAGCTGGCAAGAGTCTAGCTACGCTTGCTGCTCCCAAGGAATCTACCAGTGTCTTATCCTCGGAACAAAACTCAAATGGGTCAGGTGGTGAAACGTTACATGCTAAGTGTCAGACTGGTTCAGCTGGGCTTTGTGAAATGGAAGCGGACACTGAGCAGAACCCAGACAGTGTCCCTGTGAAAGCCTCAGCACCCGAACCGGCGTCACCATTGCCTCCGGTCCCATCACCAACCGTAACGGCCTCGTCTCCTATCACTTTGGCTGAAAACGAGTCACCGGACATTGATGAAGATGAAGGAATCCACAGCCATGATGGAAGTGACCTGAGTGATAATATGTCCAAGGGAAGTGATGATTCTGGGCTGCATGGGGCTCGGCCAGTGCCACAAGAAGCAAGTTCAAAAAGTGGGAAGGAGGAGTTGGCAGTTAAAATAACCGAGGGAGAGTTTGTTTGTATTTTCTGTGATCGGTCTTTCAGAAAGGAAAAGGATTACAGCAAGCACCTCAATCGCCATCTGGTTAATGTATACTTCCTTGAAAAAGCAGCTGAGGGGCAGGAGTAGTGAGCCGGCCGGTGGAGGGCGGCTCGTCAGTTTGTAAGCAATGCCTCACTTTTAGTTTAAGGCAGTAGACACACACAAGCTTGCTTTAATTAGTGTCTTGATTTTTAAGTGGCAGTATTTCCATAGGACTGTATGTGTTACCTAGTGACTTGCAAAAACCTTAGCAAATCCTAGGGAGTTAATGTAAGAAAACAGATACTTAATCTGTTAGCTTGTGCAGTGCAGTGAAGAAAGGCGGGATGGTAGGTGACGTTCTCCGGGGTGTCTACCTGTGTCGAACCGGTCGGGTGTTCTGCCCTTTTCACTTCACTTGCTATTTTTAGTTCCTTGTTTAGGCTGATAAAAATTGGCGTAGCAAATTACTTGAAGAATTTGCTTGCTTTATATAAGTAAAGTTAGCACTTTAAGGTTTCTTTAGAGATGAGAAAAGACATTTAAATTGAAGAAAAATTCTTTCAACAGTGGACATTGTATCTGTCCAGGTAGTTGCTTCCTGACTTATGGTCGATATTTTGTGCTTCTATGTTAATCATTATGAAAAGTGATTTTTGGTGGGTTTTTAAATTTTTTTTTTATTTTGGTGCTTTACTGGCTTAAGATGTTGCACATGGTTTACAGGCTTCAGATTTTGACAGTTGATGAAAGATACGACAAGCATTAATGTGTGGGTGAAAAGCTTGGTGAAATTCTGAGTGAAGTTTTAGTTAAAGTTGGTTGAACTTGGGATTGACTGGGAGGCCAAAGATTTAAAAAGCAGAAGATTCTCTCAAGACACAAGTTGTGTGATAAAGTGTGTTTTGTGTGTGTGAATGAGAATTTGTAAATGTTGAATTCTAGGCTCCGACAATCATTGTCAGTGCAGATCAAGCTGCAAGTATTTATGTTTTAAAACTTAAATTATAAAGCTAGTTACGTCTTTCTAACAATAAGTTTTAATGTTTATGAGCATATTTTACCTACATTACCTTTTCAGGATGTTGAGAAAGATGCATCACAAGCACAGGCTGGAGGCTGGGGTCTAGATGGTTTGGAGGAAGAGGTCTTGGTGGACTCTTTCATAGAGCAAAGGGAAGCAATGCCTTCTGGGAATTGAGCTAAGTTTTAATCTAGTCTTTAAGATTAGAAGTCAAAAACAAAAATATTAAGGAAATGAAAACCTAATTGATCTTTAAAGCATTGTTATATGGAATTGAGTGGGACTTTTGAGGCCTTTCTTCCAGAAAACAAGGACTTGGTTGTCAGGCCTATATTAGGCCTAAACCTTGGTGCCATGTGTACTTAAATCATTTCAATGGAAAGTGTCTTAGTGATTGGAACTTCTAGTGCAGTTTGGAGTTCTTCCATTTGAAAAATGTGATATTTACATGGGATTGTTTGAATCTTGTTTTCTAGTCCCTCCCCATCACCACCCTCATAGTCTGAAGGTAGATTTTTCTCTTGATAAAGGAACAAAAAAAGTGAATATCTTGTTTGTAAATTGGTATCTAGTAACTAGTGGTAAACTTGAAATGGTAGAATTCTTTAAAGCCTAATTCTAGGTAGCCTTAGGAAAATGTATCTTAATTATTTTTGAACCCGTATTCACCTTGTTTTTTTCAAATATCTTAAGTTATATTTTCTTTTTCAAAAAAAAAGAAAAAAGAAAAAAAAAGAAACCCAGCTGTGGAAAGAAGACAGTAGGAGAAAAAAAGGGTGGCACTGAACTCAGAAGAAAGGCTTTTAATGTGGAAGGAGTAACGATGAGGGCAAATGTAATATGACTCAAAAGTATCTCTTGAACATACAAGTGGCAGTTGAGTAGAAATCTGTCATGTTGGATAATAGGGGCTGTGAGGGTTCATTTTCATTGTCAAGTTAACCAAGTTTGGAATCACCTATGAGATACAGTTTGGGGCATATCTGTAAGGACATTTCCAGAGAAGTTGAACTGAGACCAGCTCTGAAATTGGGTGGCACCATCCTATGGCCTAAGGTCCAAGGATAAATAAAAAGGAAAAAAGGAGAAAGCAGCTGGGGGTTAGCATTCATCTACCCTTGCTTCTTGACTGTGGGAGCAATATGACCAACTTTGTTAAATTCCTGCCATATTGTGTTGATTATATGCCCTCAGACCAATGATTCTCTGTTGGGAGCCCTGAGGTCTAGTTTTGGACCAGTATATGAGTGCTTGTCCAACAGGTCCAGATGAGGTAAAAGCCCACAGGGACAGTCTTACTCGGCAAGGACCAGTGGACTTCAGGATACTGCAGGATACTGCTGGGACCACGCAGCCTGCATTTTCTCTTCTCTCTCGTGATATTGATGATTCTCTTGGTGGATTTAGTGTCATTTTGTCAATCTTGCATGGAACAGATGTGATCATTCCTGGAAACCCAATTTTTATCCAATATTTTCCCCTAA
The DNA here is from genome assembly GCF_004664715.2 of Peromyscus leucopus. NCBI lineage: Eukaryota > Metazoa > Chordata > Mammalia > Rodentia > Cricetidae > Peromyscus > Peromyscus leucopus. The sequence continues at coordinate 3,210,142 of NC_051076.1, read as the reverse complement.
AATTTTTGGGAGCTGATGCTTCTCAGGTTTCTTGTCTGGGGAAGCCAGCTGTCTGAAAGAGCCTGGGAGCTGTTCTGATTCAGAGCTGACAGGATCGGAGGCAGATCACCCCTATTTCTGTAAATATGTTTTGAATGATATTGTTGTTCTTGAAAATGTGTGCCTATGTCAATTACCTTTTAGTTTTGTAAAGACAGGATGTACCCAACTCAATATTTGGCTAAGCCAGCAAAATGATAACTGTTCTTTTGGGTTTAAAGATGTTTTGATATTAAAGTTGGGAAAAACATATTTGACATATTTGTTTTTGCTGGGGGTTAATGGAGGATGGAAAAAACAAGTTTGTTATTATGGAAAAGCATGCTTGTTTTTGATGTATAAATAAAGATGGCTGGAATTAAAAAAAAGAAGAAGAAAAAAAAGAAAAGAAACTTTAAGGGGAAACTCCAGCCCCAGGGTATCCAATGCCTCTGGCCTCCAAGGGCACCTGCATTCATATGCACATATCCATATGTAGCCATACATACATATAATTTAAAATAATAAAAAAACTATTCTAAAATCAGAAAAAAAAAATTGGATATAAGGATGTGTTACTTTGGAAAGGAGGCTCTGCTTTTGTCTCCACAGAAAGCAAGAGGCTATGGATTTGTTCCAGATTAAGATACATCAGGTTTGATTTGCCAAGACCCCCTGAAAGGTCTCCGATGACACCATGGCCCAGATAACCCAACATCCAGATCGGATTCAACGCAACTGGCTCAGACAATACAGCCTCATGGACTATTTCATAATCCTAAAATTTTCTTTGTGTCCCCATAAGATACAGCGCCCCCCCTCCAGCAAGAAGTAGTAAGAGAAGCTATGCCCAAATTCCCAAATTATATGTAATTTTACTTTGTTAAGGTTAAAACCTTCCTTTTTGAAGAAAAAAAAAAAAAAAAAAGGAAAAGGGGGAAGTGCTGTGGGATGTTCTGTGTGGCAAATGTGTTGCTCTGCTTGGTTAGTAAATAAAACACTGATTGGCCGAAAAGAATTCTGGGAAGTGGAAGGCTGAGTCAGAGATACTGCCAGCCGCCACCATGACAAGCTGCATGTGAAGATGCCGGTAAGCCATGAGCCACGTGGCAAGGTATAGATGTATAGAAATGGATTAATTTAATATATAAGAACAGTTAGCAAGAAGCCTGCCACGGCCATACAGTTTGTAAGCAATATAAGTCTCTGTGTATACTTGGTTGGGTCTGAGTGGCTGTGGGACTGGCAGGTGACAAAGATTTGTCCTGACTGTGGGCCAGGCAGGAAAACTGTAGGTGCGTTTCTTCTGTTATTTTATGGACATTTATAACTGCTCCTTTTTTATTGAGTTTGATGAATGACCTTTAGTGGGTAGCCGTTCCAGCTTTGATCTGGAAGGACCACCCCCACTGAGGCTTCAGTAACTGTCACGCCTACAAGGCGGAGCCGAGAGAGGACCCTTGAAGACCCAGGATCCGAATGGGCTGGCTCTCTTGGTTCTTGGACCCTGGATGCTGGAGGTAGACCGAGCAGAGTTTTCCAGAGAACACCTCCTGACTGCACTACACCTTTCCCAGACCTTGTAACCTCTCTTCACTTGTAAGTTACCCCACAAAATAAACCTCCCTTTTAACTATGTAGAGTTGCCTTAATATTTTAACCAATATCTGAATCTATTGGTACCCATGTACACAGGGTAAAATCTCACTGTCTAACATCTGTATCTCTTTTAATCTAGAAAAGTTGTTCCAATTTAATGATAAACCAAGCTGGCTTTGGAGATGGAATTGGCTCACTCCTTCTCTAAACCCAAGCATATTGCTGAAAAAAAAAAAAAAAGGTTGAGAGATTCTTCAGTCCCATATGAGAAGAGCCCTCTGGTATGGGACAGAAGGAATCCAATAAAAGGGACCATATTCTTCAAGATTCTAATTCTCTCCATGCTTACTCTTGATGTCTAAGAATCCTTTCTTACATGTCATGTCATCTTTAAATCCAAACTTTCCATTTTGATATATTAATAATGTTCAAGTTCTTATGGTAAAAAATAAGTTTTTCCAATAGCAATTTCAGAAGTCTCCAGAAGGAAGAAGAGGCCCCAACAACAACAACAACAACAACTCTACCCAGTCCAGAATGATGCCATGGTACTCATCATCATACTATACTTCTAGCCAGAATTTCAGACAGTCTTACCCATTACTCTAAGACTTGCTGCAGAACCTACAGTTAGTCTAACTGAGATTTAACTATATGAGCTTTCTCACAGTACTCAACAGAGTACTCAACATCACTCCCTAAACATCACTCCCTAAACAGCAGGAAGCAATTCTAAGAAAATGACACCCTTTCTCCAAAAGGTTTCATATTTCTCAGGGTTATAGATGATGGTTATAGGTTTGGGGGTGGAAGAAAATATTAGACTCAGCATTCTCCTTAAGAAAAGAAAAAGTGTCTCCCCCCACCAAAAAAAAAAGAAAGAAAAGAAAAAGGGGAATGGATAGGTATAAGATATTATGGTAGATTATTGTATATACTAGTAAACAAATTTAGTAAAAAAAAGCAGCCTTAGATAATTTGCACTGTTATGGATAATTATATGTTAATACAAATGTAAACTATTTTTATATTCCTGTTTAAGATAATTTGTATATTGATACAAATACAGAACTATATTTGTTATAATATACATATATTTCTACTCTTATTTGAAATATTTGTATATTGATACAAATGTAAATTTATATCTGTCATATTATATGTATGTTCTACTTGTGTTTAGGATATTTTGTATATTGATATATATTTAGGCTTATTGTCATATTGCAAATAGCACTATCATTCCTACCTCTCTTAAAGATATTTTGTGCATTGTCACAATTTTGAAGTCATCGTCCTTTCACCGTACATTTGCTTACAGACTATTTACCTTGTTTACATGAAGTCTTAGTCCTTAGGTTATTTAGGTAGATAAGACTTATAGATTTATAGTCACCTATGCATGTCATCTCTATAGTTATGTTAGTTAAGTTATCCAGATTTACAGATACATAGGTATTGGTGAAATTATTAAGGCCACTCCACGTAGTTAAAAGGAAGATTTATTTAGTGGGTAACATACAAAAAGGGGTTAGGTAGGTCATGGGGTCTGGGGAAGGTATATTACAAGTCCAGCGGTGTTCTCTGGAGTTCTGTTTGGTCAACCTCCACCATCAAGGGTCCAGGAACAGAGAGAGCGCTGGCCCATCCAGATCTCGGGTCTCCAGGTGCTTCCCTTGGCCGTGCCTTGTAGGTGTGACAGTTGCCAAAGTCTCAATGGGGGTTGGAACTTCCAGATCAAAGCTGGAATGGCTACCCACTACATCTCCCCTTTTTGTCTACATAAGAAGGTTCAAACCGAATACAAGACTATGTACAAAGGAATGGTTATCAAATATTGTCCAGGAATAATGAGGGATAATGACCTAGATAAGATGGAACTACAACCAATGCAAACAATATCGAGCAAGAAACACATACTAAAATCCACAGAAGTATAGAGCATAGGTAAATGGCATGTTACAAAGATCATTCCAAAAGGTGACCTATCCTAAAGAACTTGAATCTAATTCTTAATATGTTCTATCTAAGATAATATATATATACTAAGTTGTAACTATAACTGCTAGTCTTCAATCCCATCAAAGACCCGAGAAGGAATATAATGGTACCTGAGAAATGGTAGATGGATGCAAGCAACTTTCGGGAATCTTGCAAGAGTAGACCGAGACAGCTAGCAGCCTGGACAGTCACCTAATGTTTCTCAGCATTGTTGGTGCATTCAAATTCGCTACAGGCCTAGAGTATCTGACAGACCATTTTCAGAAGCAGGAATTCTGAAATCTTACCCTGTCTTGTCAGAGTAGAGTGGTTGCTTTCCTTGTGTCCTGCTTGTCCAGAAAGGACAGCATTGCATTTGTACTGTCAGCAGTCGAGGCAAGGGCAGTTCTTTGCCCAATAGGCCATTTTGTGCCAAGAAGACAAACTTCCAAATGGAAATGTCTTAGAAGCCCAACATTCTCTCAGGATCAAATTGGTGCAGCCAGGAGCAATTGTGTCTCACATCATCAGAATTCTAAGTTATTTAAAAGCCATATTCTCTAGGTCTATGAAGTGTTTGAAAAAAAAAGATTACCTGTCCATCTGACCTATATATCTGTAAATCTGGATAACCTAACATAACTATAGAGATGACAAGCATAGGTGACTATAAATCTATAAGTCTTATCTACCTAAATAACCTAAGGACTAAGGCTTCATGTAAACAAGGTAAATAGTCTGTAAGCAAATGAAAATGAAAGGACAATGTCTTCAAAATTGTGACAATACACAAGATATTTATAACAGAGGTAGGAATATATAGTGTGATATGCAATATGACAATAATCTTAAATATATATCAATATACAAAATATCCTAAACAGAAGTAAAACATACATAAAGTATGAGATATAAATTTACCTTTGTATCAATATACAAATATTTCAAATAAGAGTAGAAATATATGTACATTATAACAAATATAGTTCTGTATTTGTATCAATATACAAATTATCTTAAACAGGAATATAAAAAGTTTACATTTGCATCAACATATAAGAATCCATAACAGTGCAAATTATCTAAGGCTGCTTTTTTACTAAATTTGTTTACTAGTATATACAATAATCTACCATAATATCTTATACCTATCCATTCCATTTCTTCTTTTCCTTTTTTTAGGAGAATACTGAGTCTAATATTTTCTTCCACCCCCAACCTTATAACCATCATACATAACCTTATATGAAATATGAAATATGAAACCTTAGGGAGAAGGGGCGTCCTTTTCTTAGAATTGCATCCTTCTGTTTAGGGGGTGATGATATCTCTGTTGGGTACTGTAAGAAAGCTCAGATAGTTAAATCTCAGTTAGACTAACTGTAGGTTCTGCAGCAAGTCTTAGAGTAATGGGTAAGATTGGGTAGCCATTCCAGCTTTGATCTGGAAGTTCCAACCCCCATTGAGACTTTGGCACTGTCATGCCTACAAGGTAGGGCCAAAGAAAGCACCTAGAGACCCAAGATCTGGATGGGCCAGCTTTCTCTCTGTTCCTGGACCCTTGATGATGGAGGTTGACCGAGCAGAGCTCCAGAGAACACAGCTGGACTTGCGATACACCTTCCACAGACCCCACGACCTACTTATCCCTTTTTTGTAAGTTACCCACTAAATAAATCTTCCTTTTAACGATGAAAGCATGAAATTTGCAGGCAAATGGATGGAACTAGACAAAATCATCCTGAGTGAGGTAACCCAAACCCAGAAAGACAGTCATGGTATGTACTCACTCATAAGTGGATTCTAGATATAAAATAAAGAATAATCAGACCACAACCCACAGAACCATGGAGGCTATACATATAGCATGGAGGTCTCTAGGACGACTGTGGCTTATAATAAATTTTGGTTTTACTCAATTATTGAAAAAAAAATAGCCAAATGAATGGAAACACATGAACTATGAACCAAAGGCTGAGGGGCCCCCAGCTGGATCAGGCCCTCTGAATAGGTGAGACAGTTGATTGGCTTGATCAGTTTGGGAGGCAACTAGGCAGTGGGACCAAGTCCTGTGCTCATTGCATGAGTTGGCTGTTTGAAACCTGGAGCTTATGCAGGGACGCTTGGCTCAGTCTGGGAGGAAGGGACTGGACCTGCCTGGTCTGAGTCTACCAGGTTGATCACAGTCCTTGGCAGAGGATTTGCCCTGGAGGAGGTGGGAATGGGGGGTGGGCTGGAGGTAAGGGGAGGAGGTGGGGGGGGGAGAATAGGGGAACCCGTGGCTGATATGTAGAACTGAATGGTATTGTAAAATAAAATAAATAAAATTAAAAAAAAATCTTCCTTTTAACTACGTGGAGTGGCCTTAATAATTTCACCAATATCTGACGCTCTTATGGGGCAAGTTCCAAAAGCTGGAATGGCTACCCACTACACACAGGTGGGCTGGAGAGGTAATCTTCAGACAGTTCATGAACCTAGAGAATATGGCATTTAAATAACTTAGAATTCTGTTGATGTGAGACACAATTGCTCCTGGCTGCACCAATTTGATCCTGAGAGAATGTTGGGCTTCTAAGACATTTCCATTTGGAAGTTTGTCTTCTTGGCACAAAATGGCCTATTGGGCAAAGAACTGCCCTTGCCTCGACTGCTGACAGTACAAATGCTGTCCTTCTGGACAAGTGGGACACAAGGAAAAGTGACTTCTGAACTTTGCCAAAACAGGGTAAGATGGTCTTTCAGAATTCCTGCTTCTGAAAATGGTCTGTCAGATACTCTAGGCCTGTAGCCAATTTGAATGGACCAACAATGCTGAAAAATATTAGGTGACTGTCCAGGCTGCTAGCTGTCTCGTTCTACTCTTGCAAGATTCCCGAAAGTTGCTTGCATCCAGCTTCCATTTCTCAGGTATCATATTCCTTCTCAGGTCTTTAATGGGATTGAAGACTAGCAGTTATAGTTACAAGTTAGTATATATATATATATATATATATATATATATATATATATATATATATATAATCTTAGAACATATTAAGTATTAGATTCAGGTTCTTTAGGATAGGACACCTTTTGGAATGATCTTTGTAACATGCCATTTACCTATGCTCTATACTTCTGTGGATTTTAGTATGTGTCTCTTGTTTGATATTGTTTGTGTTGGTTGTAGTTCCATCTTATCTAGGTCATTATCCCTTATTACTCCTGGACAATATTTGGTAATCATTCCTATTGTATATAGTCTTGTATTTGGTTAGAACATTCTTATTTAGACAAAAATGGGGAGATGTAGTGGGTAGCCATTCCAGCTTTGATCTGGAAGGACCACCCCCACTGAGGCTTCCATAACTGTCATGCCTACAAGGCAGAGCCGAGAGAGGACCCTTGAAGACCCAGGATCCAGATGTGCTGGCTCTCTTGCTTCTTGGACCCTGGATGCTGGAGGTAGACCGAGCAGAGTTTTCCAGAGAACACCACAGGTCTGAGCTACACCTTTCCCAGACCCTGTAACCTATCCCTTCACTTGTAAGTTACCCCACAAAATAAACTTCCCTTTTAACTACGCGGAGTTGCCTTAATATTTTAACCAATAACGATCTATCTATTGTTGAAAGGGGAGTATTGAAGTCCTGTACTAATATGGTATTGCTTTCAATTTCATCCTTCATTTCTGTTAATATTTGCTTTACAAATTCATGTGCTCTGATGTGAATATGCATTTTTAATTGTTCCATCCTTTTACTCAATTAACCATTTACCATTCTATGCCTAGAGTGCATCTAGTTCCTCTGAGCTTAACATGACCATCACCAACAATTAATTGTTGTAATCTATAGGAGAACTTGGCCTGCAGAAATAAACAGAAAATATAGCTCACTGCTAGGTCAGCATGCATTTATGGAAGGAAAAGGAAGGGTCACAAGACCCTCACCTGAAATTACTGGTGCCATTCCCTCCTGCCCCAACTACATACAGTCATGAGGGTTACTAGGATTTAGAGGAGGCAGAATATGGACTGGAAGGTGGAATACTTCAGTAGTGTAGCTTTTCCTGAGTTATCCATGCCAAGGGTGGGACTTTTGGCGATGAAGTTGCCTTTGTGACAATCATTCTCCTGCAAGTAATACTGATAAATACATTGATTCATCAAGCTGTACTCGAATAGAATCTTTTCTTTGATCTGTCATTGCCCTCTTTACCTGTGTGAATAGCTAGCTGTTTCTTTACTTTACCTAAGAAAAAGTTATACATCCATGATATTGCCTATTGTGATAGTTTTCCACTTAGTTTCTCCAATAATTAATGATCACCCAGATTTATTCCACTTGACATTTTCATGGAGTATCATTTCCCTTCATTTGCTTTCATATTATGTGCTTTAAAGCTATATCTTAAGTGTTTTGTAGGACATTGCATATTGTTGTATTTATTCAGCCACTGGGATTTTTTTAATAGAGAATATAACTAATTTTCTTTTCAAGCAAATTATTTATAGGTAAGGAATGGCACATATTAATTTTGTCTTCTAATTGATTTCCAGTTTGTTTCCATTGTTTCTCACTTGTTTTTTTCCTTTGTAATTTGATGATCCACTGGTAGTGGTTTTGTTTCATAACTTTATCTTTGTATATTTACTACAGGTAATCTTTGTGATTATTTTTCAATGTAGATGTAACAATGGCCAAGCAGTTTAAATAATATAAGCTTCTGTATGTTTATTTTATAAGTGGGCTCCAGGACTGGCGGGACTTGATGGGAGCTGAAGAGAAATTCTCCAGCTACACTTCAAAGCTTACAAAAAGACCTTATAGTAATAAGAATGTTGAAGCTGATGGCATCTTAACTAAGGTGGTGTGAAGGAAGAAGGGGGAATAATGAAAGAGGAGGGGTTAAATAGGGTAGAGAATGAGAAGGCAGGGTAGAGGAAAGTGTAGATGTAAACAGCCATCTTATTAAATAAGAAACACAGAACCAATGTAAAGAAGAAAGCCAAGAGGTCCGAGCTCAGAGCTAAAACCTTACCCTTCCTCCTGCGGTGGTCCTACCTTTCTGAAAGAGACCTACTTTCTGTGTGTTTGTCTTTATATAGTCTTTCTGTTCTGTCTTCTCATTGGTTGTAAACCCAAACACATGACTGCCTCGTCACTGCCTGTATGTACAGCCATCCAGGTCTTCTATGGTATTGAAATTAAAGGTGTGTGTCTCCAATGCTGGCTGTATCCTTGACCACATAGAGATCTACCCAGCTCTTTTACCAACCTCTAGCACAAAACATATCAAAACACAACCAAAAACCAAATTAGGAAGTAACAGATTAGATGTCTTTCCTGAGACCTGCTGAGAAGGTAGTACTACTGTTCCAGAAGTCTTGAATGAAGAGATGTTGTTGCCAACTTACCCTGGATTACAAGTATAATTAATACTGGATCCAACCCGAATGTCTGTGTGTACATGTACTATGCCATTCTCAGGATCTTTAGGAGTTTCACATGATTTACCTGTGAGAAAGAAACAGAATTTTGGAACCAAGTAAAGTAAACTAAACTTTCCTTAGTTTATGAGGTTCTAACCTGACTGTAACTTACTCTAGAGAACATACATAACTGTAATATTTCACAGATTTTTGCCACTTTGAGGAAACTTAATCAGACACTACTTTCCAAAAGAACTCCTATCCAAGTTCCTTCCTATTTTCACATGATGACTCCCCAAAACATGTTTACTTCATTTATCCCCAAAGCATTCTTCTGAGTGTTCCAATTCACAGACCTCAGAGTCTAGGATTTTTTTAATCTCTTAGTTTTAAATACACTTTTCTTTCTTAAGAATCACTAATTACTTAGTGACACTTGTTCAAAGTTGGACACACTAAGTGAAATATCCTGAGGATATTTTCCCTCAATCATGCCCTGTGATGGTCATTATTATTAAATTTATTAACAATTGAGAAGACAGAAGTACAGAGTAAAAAGATATGACCTACAAGAATGATTCAATGTACCATATACCTTAGATAATATTATTAATGGCATGTGTCATAATTTTAAAATCTAGACAAACTGAAGCAGACCCTACTATTTGTCACAAAGTATCTACGGTTTGTCAGCCTCCTATGCAGTTACTTATGTATACATATATCTTCAGTACTTGTCCAGTCTGAGTTTTGTTGGCAGATGATGGAGAACTGCCTCTTGAAATATCCTGGGTGGCATTCATACATCAAAGATGTTCCACTGGGAAAACTGGATTCATCAGTTTTATTTATATGGTTGGCAAATGAAAACCATGGTGGGTCTGTGCACTGGCCTGGAGAATGAGACCACAGCAACATTACTTTTTTTTTTTTTTTTTTTTTTTTTTTTTTTTTTTTTTTTTTTTATTTGTAGCCACTGCTCATCACGATCCCCTCCTCTCCCTCTTAACGCCCCCCCCCCTGCAACATTACTTTTAACGGAAGAACTTCTAGTGCACCTTTTCTTTCTCTCCAATATACTTCATAGATGTGATCAAAGAAGGAAAATAATAATAGTAGTAAGAGGAATGAATTCTTTAATGGGTATTTTTATAATAAGCTTTTAAAATAACTGTAATTAGCATCTATGAATAATGTCTCTGATTTAAGAACAATTTTTTCAGATTTATTCATTTTATCATGACTCTTGTGCTTAAAAATGCATATGTGTGCATCACATGTATGCAGTGCCTTTGGAGGTCAGAAGAGGATGTTGGATGCCCTGGAGCTGGAGTTGTGGATACTTCTACTCTTTTTTTTTTTTTTTTTTGAAAGCAATGTATATGTAGTTTAATTCACACAAAACATATTAATATAATATAGGTAGTCTTTAACAGTGGGGGAAACTCCAACACATGGTTTCAAATTTCAGCCAGGCAGAGTACCTGAGCTTAGATTTCATCCATCCCATGCCCCCTCATCATTCTCTCCTGCACCAAAACATACTCATGAATTGCATCACCCTTATCACTATCAGTTGTCCAGCCAGCTCTAATGGCCCATGATCCTCCTCTCTGGCATTCAAGAATGGATCAACACTTTGGCCAAGGGGGGAAAAATAATAAAATTCAAAAACAGAAACTTTATTTCATTTTGTGAATGTATTTTCTGATACATGTTTTTATTTCACTTCTAGACTCAGTTATCTTCCCTTAAGGCTTAGCAGAATTAACTTAGTTACCAGTTAGTGTCAAATATTAAGTTATCAATAATTATCTGTTGGGAAAATATCACCTTAATTTAACTTCAGAAATATTACATTTTTGTTATGACTTCTTTTTCTTCCCATACTCTTAATAAATTAATTCAAGTACAAGGGGTGGATTAAGGCATACAAAAAATTTGAACAACGTACTTCTAGCTATTTTTTAAACTGATTGCATCTTATTTTGCATATGGTCAGCTTTGGTATGTATGCTAGTTTAAAATTATTTTATATTTATCCTGACTTTGGTGGGTCTGCTTGTTCTATTATAGATGCTAAAAAGTCATGTTCAAATATTCTATTTTGTTATATACTTGTCTATTTCTTTTCATTATGCCTATCTTTTTATATATTGTATCATTAGATCTTGCAAATTTAAACTGTCATATTTTATGAAAGATTAACCTCTATTGTAAAAAAATATCTCTAATTTGATTGTCTGTATGTGTGTGTGTGTAATTTAACTGTGCTTGGTGTGAATACAAATATTCATGGTTTTGCATTGTGTGGTTGCATGATCATATAAGTGTGTGTGTGTGTGTGTGTGTGTGTGTGTGTGTGCGCGCGCGCGTGTGCGTGTGCACACATGGAAGCCTGAGATGATGTTGAAAATCATCCTCTATCAACTCTTCCAATTTTCTCATTGAAGCAGAGTCTTTCAGTGAAACCCAGACCTTGCTGTTATGGCTAGTCTTGCTGGTCAATTACTCTGGTTATCCCATGTGTATACCTTCAGAGGCTGCCACACTCACCCAGCATCAACACGAGTTTCTGGAGATCTAAACATGAGTTCTCATCCCTGTACAAGTACTTTAATTGCTATCTCCCCTACCCTGTATCAATAATTTTAAATATAAACACATAATATTTATTTAAAGACAATACTATCATAATGCCATTTAACAAGCTTTACATTGGTTTGTTTTGACATGGTGTTTTCCATCCTTTTATATTCACCTGCCCTGTCTTGAAATATGTCTTATTCCTTTTGTTTGTATTACTGTTGAGTCATTATGACAGACTTTTCAAACTTAGGCTACAATGTCTTTAGAGTCTCAGCAATTTTTAATGACAGTCTAAAAGAATATTTAACAGTTCTGTTTATTAAATATGTTCAAATAATATAGGTCCATATCACAATTACGCAGAGTTTTGAGGCCTTATGTAACATCTTAAAACTTGGAACCAAACTGAAACTGCCCATTTCATTTTCTGCTCCAAATTAATTTTCATGTGGTACTCTTTCCATAGCAACTGTTAAAATCCAAGTTTACAAAACTCTGGCCTACAATAATCCATCTCTGGAGCCACAAGCTACTCTGAACTAGTTCTTGTAGTGCATACAGTAACTGAAAGAAATCAAGAATTGTTGTTTTCATTGCAATTTTAAAATCTTCCCATGCTGGTGAGTCTTTCTCAACTTGACACAAAAACTAGAGTTACCTGGGAAAAGGGAACCTCAATTGAGAAACTGCCTCTGTAAGACTGGCCTGTGTACATGTCTGTGGGGTCATTTTCTTAATTAACGATTGACTTAGGAGGGCCCAGCTCACTGTGTGTGATGCTGTTCTTGGGCAGGTGAATCTGTTGTAGGGGAACAAGCTAGTAAGTAGCATTCCTTTGTGATGTCTGCTTCCAATCCCTTGAGATCCCTGAGTTTCGGCCTTGGAATCCTTCCCTCAGTGATGAACTATAATCTGTGAACCAAATAAACCTATTTTTCTCCCATAGTGAGTTTGGTTACTGTGTTTATCATAGCGACAGAAAGCAAACTTAACACTTTCAAAGTATTCCTGTGAGTCTGCCATGGCTCCAATGCTCCCTTAGCCCATAATTTCAGACATTTGGTCACATGACAACTTCTTTAAATAGGAACTATTAATATTTAATAAAATTAAGGTTAAATCTACCATCTTACTGTTTCTGTCTTTTGTGTTTCTGTTCTTTCATTTTGTTTTGATTAGATTACATTTGATATTCTTACTTACTTTTATTTTACTTTTGTTTTTCTTTCAAAAATAACGTGATCTCAATATATAAACATCTACTAACAATATAATTTCCCCAACAAGAATCACAGAAATGCTGACTCCATCTACTTCCAACCTTTGTTCTATTACTATCAAACATTTAAATACAATGTATATTTTAAACCACTGCTATTCATCTTCAGTACTGATAATGTATGATGTTTGCTGAATGTCAGTTACTTGCTACTAGGCTGGATGCTAAAGGCAATCGACTCCCTCATGTGGCTGAACTGCTATCTATGGTTTGGATGTAAATGTCCATCACTGTCACTCTTGGATTGCAGTGGTTGGGGCTGTTTTGGGAGGTGGTAGAATCTTTGGGGCATGGGACCAATCTGGAAGTGTGGGACAGTAAGGGCATGACTTTCAATGATATATCCACTTTGGGGTCAGGCCAGTGCTCTCTGTTTCCTGTTCTGCTACCAAGCAAGAAGCCACCTGCTATAGTCCCCCACTGCTGCAGATGGAGGGGCTCCATTTGCCATGCCTTCACAACCAGCATGGACTGAACACTCTGAAAACATAATAAGTTTATTCTCCTTTAAAGTATTTACATTAGTTATTTTGTCCTAGTAGCTAGAAAAGTAATACACTAAGTAACTACTTCCCAAAGATACCCATGTTCTAATCCCTAGAGAATGTGAACATGGCATTTTATGATACATACATAAAAAAAAAGTGGCTTTGTATGTATTACTAAACCTTTTAAGATCTGCCGATTACCCTGGATTTTCTGGATAAACACTAAATGTATTTACAGTAGTCCTTTGGTAAGAGGTTTGCAAGAGATGGAAGGATATTTGAAAATGCAAAGCTGCTGGCTTTGAAGTACAGCAAATAGCCATGAGCCATGAGATGTAGGCAGCATCTGGAAGCTGGAAAGAGTAAGGAAACTCATTTTCCTCTTTGGCCTACAGAGCAACATAGCGATCCAGACTTGGGAATCCAGACTTAACTATAAGAGAACACATTTCTTTTGTTTAAGACCATAAAGTTCAGGGAATTTGTTTCAGTATCAAGATGAAACTGGAAAGACATAGTATTGAAAATAAGAGATTCAGAGAGACCAGACTTTGGGACCTAATGTCCTTCCATTCCTGCTTTGATGTCTTGGGCAAACTGCTTAGTATGTCAGTCTCTGCTTCATCTTCTTGAAGAAGATGACATTGTTTACTTAGTAGGCTTCCTAGGAGTATCAAAGGAAATGTATGTAAAACATTTACTAGTATCACACACACAGAGGGGTTCTGGTAAGTTGTGTTATTCATATAAAAGAGAAAATAGTATCACTTTACAGTATGCAGCTAAAGTGGGCATATATAATTATTTCCAAGAGTTTTTTTTTCTGTCAAAATTTGTAGGAAATGAGCCTATTTTGTCAGGAAAGCCCTGGAACACCTTTGCAACTGATGATTTCAGAGATCTTCTGAATGACACATCCCACATTCAGCCTGGGATTTATTGTTTACATCTCATAAATTCTTATCATGGTTCCTAAGCATAAATCAACAGATGTAAGAATTCCTAAGGCTGATTTTTTTTCCCTATTGACAATAGTTATTAGAATGGGGACCAACTCTGGATTTCGTATTAAAGTAGAGGATTCACTTCAAAAAAGCTCATGTTCCTAATTTGTCTCCTATATTAGAATGGCTTTGGCAGTCCCCACACACTCCACTGAACCATAGGTGTTCTGTTCTGTGTTTTCACATGTGTGTTTCATCATCTTCAACTTGACTTCCTACAAGGCTCCAGCTTCCTACATCTCTGTTTCTTCCAGACATGCATTCATTCTCTATCCCTAAACACATCCTAGGTGAGATCATTTTATTTCTCTCTAGTTTTCACTCTTCCTCCACATCTCAGCTTACATACCATTTGCCTGACCTCCTGAGAATATGAAAATTAAACCACCTGTTCTTACTTTACCCATTATCCTTTTTACTATTATATCAATATTATTATATTTTGTGATATTTAAATATGCATGATTTTGATAGGATTTCTTTCAATAGCTATCAGAGATAATGTGAAGGTAAGAGACCAAATATCTTTTGTTCCTCTAAATAAATACCTGGCCCAGAGCTTAGGACCCAATTACAAGCAGTAGATGTATTTTGCTGCCATGAACAAATAAATGATATACTGCAAAATAAGTACCATCAAGAGTCCAAACAGACTACGTCCCAAAAAGCCCTCATTTGCAGAGTCTTGGTTAGAGTCCATATATTTTTAAGTTTCAAAGTTAATATCACTTTGAGAACTACTATATAAGAGGAAAAACAAATAAAAAAACCTACTAAGTGAAAAAAATAATTCCCGTGAAAACCTCTGTGATAACAACAATAAAACCACTGAGTGAAAGTTTCTGTGATTTCAAATATTATGTTTTCACCTTTTCTCTAGCTGACATGTAAGATGAATGCAATGCTGACAAATGTCTCCTCCATTAATCTCAGGCAAGGGAATCAATCCCAAGTGCAGCATACAATTAAAAGAAAAACAAACAAATAAAAAGGCAAGAGAAGCTGATCATTATAGCAAAGCTTCCAGGGAGAGGCTGGAAAGAGTTCTAAAGCAATACAGAAATTTACTGGAACTATTCTTAGAGAGATGTTTCTTTCTTTTAATTATCTACACTTATTGGAGTTGTACATACAAACAGTATATGTAATAATAACAATATTAATTTGTATAACAGATCAAATGAAAGGGTACATATAAACCTTCAACAGAGAAAGGTCATCTAGTTTCCTTTGCCTCCTGTTACCAATCCCTCAAATTATGGCTATTTCTATGATAGGTGCATTAACAGGCACTTCATAAAATCAAAACTTTCATCATTCAAGTTAATTTTATGCATCCATTAAGATATAATGCATAGTTGAAGGGCATTTAAAGTACATGAATTTATGACTTGATATATATGTATGCATGATGAAACTCTCACTGAAATAAAGACAAGCATTTCCCTCATATCTAAGTTCCTTTGTCCTTATAATCCATCTGTTTGCTTCAGCTGGGTATTTCCAACCTGCTCTTTTTAACCACAAAGACTTAACTTTTTAGAATGTCATGTAATTATCATACAAATGTCAGTCTTTGTTTTCTCATTGGTCTAGCTTTACAAAGTGTAATTACTTTGAGATTCACCTTGGTTACATGTATTTCATGGCTGATAAATATTCAGTTAGATAAATAAATATGTCATAATTTAACTGAAGGACATTTTAATTGTTTCCACTTATTGCCTATAACCAATAATGCAGTGCTGAAGGAGCTGGAGAGATAGTTCAGCAGTTAAGAGCTCTTTCTGGTTTTCCAGAAGACCCAGGTTCAATTTCCAGCACCCACATGGCAGCTCACATTCTTCTGTGACTCCAGTCTCAGGAAATGCAATGCTTTCTTCTGGCCTCTATATGCACTGCATGCATATGGTACACAGACATACAAGCAGGCAAACACTAATATACAGTAATATAGGTAAAATAAAAATAAATAAAATCTAAAAACAACAAACAAAACAAAAACCACTCAGCTATAAAAACTAATGAAGATGTCTGTTGGGCACAATTTTCTATTTCTCTTAAGGAAAAAACCAAGGAGTTAAAACACATCCAAAGTCACATGATAGGAATTGTTTGGTACGATGCTGAACCACTTTCCAAGAGTAGTGCCTTACCTGCCAGTAAACAGCACATAACAAATTTAGCTACTTTACTTATTGCTAACAATTGATGATATGGTGAGCCTTCTGTTACAATTTTTAACGGTTCTCATGTATGTATATTGTTATCTTATTGTATTTTTTTTTTTGTCCTGAATGACATAACCTCCTTTCAAATGGTCTATTTAAGTCACTGACTTACTCATCCTGAGTCATCACGACTGTGAACTCATGACCACTTCCATGACTTTGCTGGAGAGGATGAGCTGTCAACCTGAGTTACACTCTGGTCTACATACTTTACTCTTCAGTGAAGAGATTCTTTGAAGATTTTGCTTAAGCAATTTTATCAGTAAAAATAAAGAGCTCAAAATTAAAAAAAAATAAACTTATAAATGTGGTATACATAAACATTTAAAAGTATACCATACAAATGGAATAAGATTTTATTTTATTTATTATTATTTTTACTATTATTTTATTACTACTATTATCTTGTTTTTTTTCAAGAGGTTTCTCCGTGTAGCCCTGGCTGTCCTGGAACTCCGTCTGCAGACCAAGGAGGCTTGAAACTCAGAGAGATCCACCTATCTCAGCCTTTGAGGACTGAGATTGTGTGTGTCACCATCACCTGGCTTAGAATAAGAATTTTAAATACTTTAATAGACATAATGATTTAATATCATTAGTTAACACTGAGTGACAAGATATTATCACAGATTCTGTTAATAGGAGTGTATATAAAGCTGTATCTCAACTAGTATTCTTGATATTTTCTAGATTGTTGTTGTTGTTACTGGTTTTTATCTGACAGCATTTCTTCCTCTGAGTGCCTTTCACATACAACTTAGGTATGTGTGTATCCTTAGGCAGATAATGGGGTAGTCTATGCAGCAATCTTGTTTTCTGGAATTACTCTTACTATAATCATCTTCAGTGAGTATTTCTGATGTGTAAGACATGTTGGAAGTTGCTTTTCTGAGTGAGGTTATTTTGGCTAACATTAGATAATATAAACCATAAATTACACATCTGAGAATACAGAAACTGAGATGCATTATGAAGTACAGGAAACAGACTCTAACTCCCTTCCTTTGTCTTCTCCATGTAGCAGAATTAACAGAAATGATCCTACAGGAGTACCTTAGGGCATGCCAGAGTCTACCAACTCCAATAGTATATTAGTAAGACTTAACTACTGTGCCATTTTACCGCCTTGAATGTGGTTTATTTCAACGAATGGCCTGTATGAGCCTGAGAAAAAGGTATATTCTACTGTTGTGAGAGGATTCCAAACTTGCCAGTTATACTGGTGTTGCTGAGTTCTGCTGTGTCCTTACTGTTTTTTTCCATGATACATCTGTATTGAAGCTTCCAGCTCTAAGATGGGTTTATTTATTGCTGCTCACAAGTCTGCCCATTTTTGTTTCATACATTTTGATAATGCTCTCAGAGGCACACATGTGGATACTTGTTAACTGACTTGCTGGGTCCAAGGTCCTCAGTTGTAAGTAACAGAGAATGGAAATCCAGAACCAATTTCTCTATGAGTATACATACCTTTGAGGTGAAGCTCTCCACCATATTTTGTTTAAATTACAAAATGCTGTGGCCAGTGGGAGCATTCTAGTGGTATTCTCTTCATTTCAACTCTGTTGACTAAAGCACTCCATGGCTTGAGTCACAGTTGAAGGTTACTATAATAACCTTGGTTTCCTTTGCACACGATAATGCCTGTTTATAACTATGGCAAAACTGCCCCAACATTTCAGCCAGAAGATGACAAAGCCACAAAGATCCCTAAGCACTGATAGGAGATTCCCAATGCTCTTGCTATACTTCTTTTCTAAAAATAAAATTTCATCATATATCTTCATCTGTCCAGTTACTATGTGTGCCTAGGAAGATAAAAATTTAAGCACAACTTTTTGCAGAAATTTTGTTTTTTCTCTACTCTCAGAAAATTAGGTTCAGTTAATATATGTAATCGGTCTAGTGGAAAACTTAAACCTCCAGTTGAGCAAAAACACAGGACTGTCATTTCAAATGTCACTGAGTCTAAACAATGCAAAAAGACTTCAAGGAAGTCTTTCTGTAAGAAAGTTCTTACTGAAGAGGAAGGAAGGCAACTTAGAACTTCCATAGCGGGTAAAATGGACACTCTATTTTGTGCTTAACCATCACTACAGTGCAATATGTAAGTTCTACAGTCTTTTTTACTTGCAAATATTTCATTGCATCCTGGGGCTTCTTCGCCCTTCAAATCCTAACCTAGGTTGGGAATGGGAGGATCTTCTTTAAAGTGGGAACTCAAGTGAGTAGATAAGGTTTTGGGGTAGAAGATAAAGTACACAGTCCCTAGTCCTATTTGTCTAGGCCTTCAGAGCAAATGCATGAATAACGACTCCAGGATAGAAATATATTAAGCAGCAGAACTTGAGTTAGACACTTGACACAAATTAAATAGCAATGTCATGAAGGACATCAGTGATATAAATTCATAACATGCCCCCAAGGATGGGCATGGTCGCACATGCTTCAAGGGACCTAGTCACTTCCACCTAGTCATTTCCGGGTCAAACATCTCCTGTGACTCAGGACCGTGGCTTTATGTGGTTGGGTAAAGTGTGCAACGTAACCACATGATCTATGTGCATCGGCAGAACAGCCAAGTGGGCCTGTGTTCTCAGGTGCAGCCCAACCTTTATTAACTGGCACCATGATTCCCAGGCCCTTTCACACACATGTCTTTCCACAGGCCTGTGCACATCTGTCCCTCTCCCTTATCTTAATAAAACTCTGGTTAGTGGATTCTGTCCTGTTTCCTTACTTTTCCTAACAGGGTAAAAACGCCTTAAAAACAAACACTCAGTATTTCCATTTCACAGATGAGGAAACACAGGCATATTTACTTTCCTCACAACCAAATTCTAGGATTAGAAATTGCATCTCGCAGGTTTACACAACGTCCTCCCTCCCCCCTAACCCCTACACCTCTTTCTTTCACTACAATTTACTCCACACTCAGTACAGACAGCAGGTGGGAGACCAAGCGTTCCTACCGGCTGAGTACAATCTAGGTTGAGAGCTCTGCACTCACCCACAAGAAAGGAGCACCCCCAGGGGACCCTAGACCACTGCTGGAGTCTGCACTGCGCCCATTTGCCGGGGGTTTCGCTGCAGGGCGCATCCTTGCCTCCCCGCGCCTCCCCGTGGCTCACCTAAAGTAGATGGCGCCAAGGACAGCAGCAGGACCGCCAGCTGGACTCTGCCTTGGCAGAAAGCTACAAGGCGTCCCACAGTGCCCAGACGCTTTGAGATCCCAGAAACCTTCATTTTCTTCACACGGGTCTCAAGAGCTGTAGAACCGCAAAGCAGAGAAGGCAACCCCGCCCAGGGTGCGGGAAATGGCGCTGAGTTCCGGAATAAAGGTTTTGACCACAGCTTCCCCTTGTTGGGCGGGGTCTTGTTTACGACTTGTTCGTGGG
Organism: Peromyscus leucopus; assembly: GCF_004664715.2. Classification (NCBI taxonomy): domain Eukaryota; kingdom Metazoa; phylum Chordata; class Mammalia; order Rodentia; family Cricetidae; genus Peromyscus; species Peromyscus leucopus. The sequence goes on along the minus strand of NC_051076.1, from coordinate 3,190,140 downwards.
ATTTCTGTGGAATTTCTCCTGGGAGATCGCTTCACGGATGCAGGCACAGAACAAAAAACCTAGCAAGTCAGTTCCAGGATGTTTCTTAATAAGTACTTTGGTTCCAAAGAAAACAAGGCATTATGGGAACGCGGGTTGACTATAAACCGGCCTTACCGCTCTACCCCTCCCCCGCGCCTTTTTTTTTCTTTCAGAAATCGAAAGGGTGGAGCCTAATCAAGGGTGAGCCAGCAGTTGCAGGCCCTGTGTAGTATACAGTTAAGAACTTATCTCCTTGTGATGAATTCAGATGTAACGTGCCACAGAAACAAAAATTAAAGCAATGAGCTAACCAGATATAAAATTTATACACATATGGACACAATTCCATGTCCCAACGTGGAAGCAGTTCCACAAAGTTTCATAGTTTTACAGAACAGAGGAAGTCTTAAATCAAGTTTAAAATACATTGGTGGGTACATCAGAGAAGGGGGTACTCTAATGTGCTTTTCCATAGGCTCGAGATGGTATCTGACTGCACCCTTATTAGTTTTTGGATTGGTAGAAGCTAGTTGCCTGCTAAGTTAATAGATTCTAAAAGATTACTTATTGTTTGCTTGCTTGCTTTATTTGTTTGTTTTGTTTAATCTATTGTCCCAGATGTTAGTTCTGACACAGGGAGCAAAGAATGGCTATTTCAGAAGTCCAAAAGAACATAAGGTAATTAACCTCTGGACTTCAACATTACAATCCCTCCACAATATTGAAATTATAATTAGCCAGTCAGTCTCTGCAAACACAGATACCTTTCAGGAGTTTTCTTTCACAGCCAGATGCAGCTTCTTTTCAGAAGATTTTGTTCACAAATATAATGTCAATGCTATTCAGCCTACATTAAGACTGCAGTAATGAATGGGGGAGATCAGTCCTTGCCATCATCCAAGTGAGATTTGATGACAGGTGAACAATTAATAAGATCCCAGGAATGGATTTAACAGGGTTTGCTCTGGATTTCAGTTCCCTTCTTAATAATGATGATGAGGAAAGGAAGAAAAAGAAGGAAGGGAAGGAGGGAGGCAAGGAGGGAAGAATCAAGAAATAGCCCCCTAATTAGAGATGGATGGTGGTACTTTTTGAAATAACAAATATAGAAGGCCAAGTTTAGGGAACAGGATTAAGAATTCAAAGATTACAAAAATGTCCACATTCTGTTTTCAGAACCTGTGGTATGGCAGAAAGACTTTGCTGATTAAATTAAACCAAGAATGTTGAAATGGGGAGGTAATCCTGACTATCAAGATGGGTTTGACAATCCCAAGGATCCTTACAAGAAGGCGGTACTAGATCAGAAATGGAGAATAGTGTGAACAGAGATCAGAGTTACTGCCTCCAGAGAGTAAATGCCAGCAGCCTCTATAAGGTAGAAGAAATCAACAGATCCTCCTCTGTAGCTTTCAGATGGAACCAGTCCTGGCAGCGCTTTGGATTGAGTACTGTAAGACTTATTTAGAATTTAAGTTATTCTCAATAGAGTATGGAAGAAGAAGATATATTGCAGTTAAATGGATTCAGTTCCTCAACTTCCTTACACTGAATACTATCAGAGTAGGCTCCTCACTCCCACATGGTTTTGGGCTTCCCTCTTAGCACCCACTTTCATTCCTCAGTCCTTGATGGGTTTAGCTCCTGGCTGACATTCACTTCCACCAATGCTCCTCTTATCTTAGTCCTCACCAACTTCAAAGGTGATAGAAACGTTTTTGTTTTGTTTTGTTTCTTCACATACTTGGCCTCATAGTTTCTTATCTTTGCCTATGATCTTGTCCTCCACTCCACCAGTGCCCATAGATTATCCTGGAGCTGTCACTAACTGTATCCTCTCCATAAGCTCAACTATTCCACTTAACCACAAGTCCTACCTTTCTAGTTCACCCCCAGTGTCTTGTCTCTCACAATCTGTATCTCACAGTACCTATAAATCCATGGACCTGCCACAACTGGTCTCTTGCTAGGTTAGATTTGTGCTCCACTGTAAGAGTCACCATTTTGCATACACCTTCACTTACTTATTGGACAAAACCAACATAAAATTCAACTCTCTATTATTTTGTCTACATTACTATAAAACTGAATGTGACTAGAAGAAAATAATTGATGATGACTAGTCTTACTTTAATGACAACTCATTTCATTTAAATGTTTGTGTTAGGGTGACAACAAAGGCCTATTAAGCCTATTAAGGGACACTATTTCTGGTTAAGAAAATATAATACCTGGCCTGGATGGATACCTCATATTCCAGTTGGGCAAAGCCTTGCCAAGAGACCACCTCTAGGAACATGGGCTCACCTTCAGCCATGCTAAAGAGATCGGTAGAATAATCACCTTAGTGGGATTCTTTGCCTTTTCTCCCCAAATTCCCACCCCCTACTGTAGTCTTTTGCAGCTATGTTGCTTTCTAAGTCACCGTCTTTTCTGAAACACACAGAAAAGGATAGCTTCATCTTTCTTTCTTCTTCTCCCTTTTCTTTTCTTTCTTTTTTCTTTTGTTTCTACATTGTTCCATTTTTATTTATTTGCTTTTATGTGTACAGGTGTGTTTTGCCTGTATGCGGGCTTTTGAGTGCACTACTTGTGTGCAGTGCCCACAGGGTCAGAGGAGGGATTCAGATCTGCAATTGGAGTTACAGAAAGTTGTTAGCATCATGTGGGTGCTGGAAATTGAGGTCCTCCGATGGTGCCAAAAGATCCGACTTTTGGCAGGGTAGAGAAATTGGAAAAGAGATGTGGAGTCATCGAAGGCTAGACATGCACAAGTGCATACACACACACACACACACACACACACACACACACACACAGGGACCTTTTCTGAGGGGCAAAGCTTAATTCTTCCTTTTATTCTGCTGCTTGTTATATACTTTATTTTTCTCTTACCCCCTTTATACCATCCAAGACAAAAGCTTCTATGTAAGAAGGAAATCACCTTACAACCACAAGTTACATCTTATCCAAAAACAATTAAAATCTTTATGCAGGGAGAAATCACATTATGATCACAAGTCACATGTTTTCCTTAGAAGACCACAAGTACTTAAACATTTTCCTTTGTATTAATTTCCCCACCATAGCATCTTCATTCCAAACAATGATTCCTTTCTTATTGATTAATAAAAAAAATTTTTCTATGTTTTCAAGATAGGCTCTCTCTGTATAACAGCCCTGGCTGTCCTAGAACTGACTCTGTAGACCAGGCTGGCTTTGAACTTGCAGAGATCCACTGGCTACTGCCTGCCGAGTACTGGGATTAAATGCTGGCACCATCACAATTAATAGAATTTTAAGCAAGTTAAGTATATTTCAGTGAGTTCCTTTTGTACTTCAGGCAGCTGTTTGCGGTTTCAATGTAGCAAATTTCCATCTTATTTCTACTCTACAAAAAGTTTAGGCAAGTGGTCAGCTAACCACGTATTTTTCTTAACAAATAATAGGGTAATTTAATTTACTTTCATAAATTTGTTTTTTCAAGGTGCATACCAAAATCTGTGGTAAATTGTGTAAGCTACTTGACCAAGGAACTGAGGCCTAACCTTGAGTGTAGGGACATAATTGCTTTTTTTGATCATCAGCCTGTTTTTCACAGATAGAATCCATGGGTCTATAATGCATGAAACTTCCATGTTCTTATTTTTCATCCTCTACAAATCTCATATATAATAGAGGGAAAGATGACTTCTAGCCTATTTTATCCTTTTTTTGTATCTCTTATTGGAGCAACTGGCAAGCAACCTAAACCATTTCGGTAATCATCTTTACTGTCTTAACCACTTGTATCTCTTAGGCTAACTCAGAAAGTTCAATTAAATTATTGATTCAAGTAAGCATCATTGCTCTTATAAAAGTCATCTTCATTGTGATCTGCAAGTAAAATGCATGGTGAAGAGTGGGATTTTTCCCATGAACTAATCACACTATACTAGATAGAGTGGAATCCGTTCACGTAGGAATTACATCATGCCTAAGAATTCCTATAGGAGAATGAGTGGTTTGACTAGGATACAATCAAACTATGGATCCAAGAGATACACATGTGCATCTTGTAATATCTTCTACCAAAGCCAGTTCTCTCTCAGCATCAGATAATAATTTTCTTGTACTATTTAAGTCCTTATCACCTTGTAAGATTTGAAATAAATTGCTTAATTCTTTAGTTGTTAATCCATTTGTGGGCTGTAGTCAGTTAATGTTGCCCTGAAAAATTTGAAAATCACCAAGGGTTGGTAATTGATCTCTCCTGAATTGTGCTTTATGTGGTTGAATTTTCTGTAAACCTATCTTATAGCCTAGGTAACTAATAGCATCTCTTCTTTATATTTTTTTCAGGAGCAATTTATAATCCCAAACAAGGCAAAATTCTCTTTACTTCATCAAACATTTTTCTAAGGTATCTGTATCTGAATCTGCTGCCAGCCGCAGGAATATGAAGTAGGAGTTCAGCTGATATTGACAAAGCTATCACCTGGAAAAAGTTAAGGACTTTTCCAGAGGAAAACCAAGGCTTAAGGAGTCTTGGTGATATTAGCTTTTGAATATATTAGCTGTATCCTGCAATTAATTTCTTGTGTGCTGTTGGAGTTTCCCCCATTCAACTTTTCCTTCAAGAATTTATGACAGTGTAACTAATCACTAATTGGGCACAACTCTCCTTATACATTTGGGGTAATTGGATGGCTATCCCCAGCTGTGTTTACTTTTCATTAACATAAAATCTGGCCAGAGCCATTCTCTGGATAAAAGTATTTCAGATAAGATACCCCTTTTTCCAAAGATAAATGCAGCAAAACATTAGCTCATCCCACTTACAGATAAGAAAAAATATCCACTAGCAATTAAATCCTCAACTCCTTACCTTCACCCCAGGTTATTTACATAAGACCCTAATTTAAGAGATTTACTGCTCCCATTCCTGGGATGATGTTTTAGCCATTTGCTAGATACTGAGTTAAGGCAGTTGCCTACAAGGCCAGACAGGTGATAGGTGCCAAGCTTCTTTCTTGTGCAAATTAAGTTTTTATTCCTCCTCAGCCAGGTGCTATTCCTAGATTTTCTCCTCAGCAATTACTCTGAGTGAAAGTGCTTTTACTAACCAAACACTACATACTCTGACATAGGTTACCTAGCAACCAAGCACACTCCCCCTCCACATCTGAAAGCAGCTGCAGTTGGGAGGAGCATGGAGGGTGGGGGGAAGGGCACCAAAGACAGTTTACTTTCTTGTGACTTAATTGACACCTAACATTTTATCTAGCCATTTCTAGATTATAGTTTGAGCACATACATTCCCTAATTGGTCTTAGCCTATAGTTGACTCTACCAGAGAACTCCCCTTTAGTCACTCCCCTTTTGAGTTGTAATTGGAAGCTGACAATTAATTGCTTTATGTGTGTATCCTTATCACCCCTCTCTGTAACCCTGAAAACTTTTAATCTCACAAGGCAGTGTGATAGGGACACGGTTCGTGTATATAGACGGTTTTTTCCTGTAACGGGTAGAATTAACTTAGAGAAATAAAGCGAATGGACTAAAGAACGGAGTGTGCTTAGATTCATTGAATATCCCTCAGATTAGAATCCTCAGCTGGTTGGTAGACTCTTCCGCGGACCCTGGGAGCAAGCAATATAGGCTGGACCTAATATTGTTTGCGTTACCTGGCGCCTGAACAGGTTTAACTGTTTTTGGTACTCAGGGGACTGAGGAAGTGAGTATTTTGGAGTATATCCAGGAAGAGGTATCACTCCACAGAGGGTTGCCCAGTTAGAGGCTCAACTCTTCGGGAGGTACGAGTTTGCAGACCTCCGGAGCATCGGCTACAACCAGTCCTCACCGTAGGGTGCTGCAGCCCCCAGCGACACCGACCCCCTGTTGGAAACGGTGAGTAGTGAATACCCTTTCCCCTTTAGTAATCCCCCTAAGAATCTTTCTTGCACCATGGGTCAGAATGAGTCAAAACAGAAACAGCTTTTTGTTCAAGTGATCAAGCATATGCTAAAGATGCAAGGCGTTGAAGTTAGTGCTAGTCAACTTTCTGAATTCTTTAAATTCATACAGAAAGTAAGCCCTTGGTTCCCAGACCGTGGGACCTTGGACTCTGAGACGTGGGAAATTGTAGGAAAAGATATCAGGAAGTGGTGTACAGAGCATGGAGAACAGCAGATGCCATCAACAGCACTCTCCATGTGGAAAACGCTTAAACAAGCTTTGTCCACTGATGAAGAACTTAAGCCTAAAGCAAAATCAGAAAAAACTATTCCCCCATCCTCAGTTCCCACTACCCCTAAGTTTAAGGGATCTCCTCCACCTTCCCTCCGGTCGGAAAAGAAACGGAATATTTTCCCCTCTTTAAGAGATTTTAGTGAGAACAGCTCAGAAGAGACTTCTGATGATTCTAGCAAAGACACATCAACCTCTGAGGAGGAAGACAGAAAGGGAAAAAGAACAATGCGCTGTCAAACACCTGACGGCATCCCCCGCTACAGCGCTTAAACAGACACTCCACACGGCCTCCTGCAAAACGTAAAAAGAAAAAGAAGAGGGGCCGGTGGGTTTTGCTGGAGCAGTTCAACAGGCCCATCTCCAAGGGGAAGCATTAGGATGCTTCCCTGTGATTGACCCAGGCATAGAGGGCGAAGCCAAATGGGAACCCCTGCCTTTTAAACTACTGAAAGAAATAAAACAGGCAACAGCTGCCTATGGGCCAACCTCTCCGTATACACTCACGCTGGTGGAAGGCTTAACCTCCCAATGGCTCACTCCTCATGATTGGTTCCAAGTAGCAAAAGCCTGTTTAGCAGGAGGTACATACTTGATATGGAAAGCTGAGTATGAGGAATTGGCCCGTCAGGAAACCGCAAAATCTCCTTCGAGGAAACGTTTAACCTGTGAGATGTTCATGGCCACTGGGAAATATGCCAATACAGCTGAACAATTAAAACTATCACAGGACACCTTAAAGGCAATCACTACAGCAGCCCTAACAGCGTGGAAACGTTTACGCTCTGCTGATGCTAATACTACAGGGCTTGCTAAAATAACACAGAATCCTGAAGAGCCATATACAGAATTCATTGCCAGACTTACAGAAGCTGTGGAGAGAGTGGTAGCCAGTTCCGAGGCAAGAGATATAATCTTGAAACAACTGGCTTATGAAAATGCCTCTACCACTTGCCAATCTTTACTGAGACAAGTAAAGAAAATGGGAAGCATCTCTGATTATATCAGAGCATGCATGGATGTTGGTCCCTCTTATTTTCAAGGCATAGCAATAGCAGCCACATTTCAGGGACACACGACTACTCAATTTCTAAATAACCAACAACCAGAACAATATAATCAAAAGAACGTGGGACTTAGATGCTTCTCTTGCAGACAAATGGGACATATCAGTAGAGAGTGCCCTTTTCAAATAAAAGTGAATACAAACTTTGATTCTAGAGACAATAATATAAACCCAAGTGCTCCAGATTTGACTCCAAATACAACTCAAAGTAGGCCCCCTGGACTGTGTCCTAGTTATCAGAAGGGTTTTCATTGGAAAAAGGAATGTAGGTCCCATTATCATAAAAATGGCACCCCTCTAACTAATGCTAGCAACATCTCAATCAATACAGGACCCCTCCCACACCAGGGAAATGGGGGAAAGGGGCAGGTCTGGCCCCAGAAAATAATGGGAGCAATAAATCGGACAAACAACCCTTTTTTTTTTTTTTTTTAACAAAAATCAATCGAACAATTACAAAGAGCAACTCCTGGGAGCGCAGGAATGGACATGTGTTCCACCTCCTTCACAATACTAACATCTGATTCCCCAACAGTATGCCTTAACACTGGGGTCTACAGACCACCCCCAGAAGGGACACTGGGGCTAATCATAGGCTGTAGCTCCTCTGCTGTACAAGGTGTTAATGTTGTCCCAGGAGTGATTGACCCTGACTTTACTGGAGAGATTAAGATTATTGTACAACCTCCTACAAAAACAATTCAGATTCGTGCAGGACAGCGCCATAGCACAGCTGCTCCTGCTTCCATATCAGGTTACAGGAAGTGCAGTCTCAACAGCTACAAGAGGAGCTGCTGGTTTAGGATCTAGCAACATGGCTTTTTGGATTCAGGAAATCAAGAATTCCAGACCAACTAAAACTTTCAAAGTACAAGGAAAGAAAATAACTGGTTTGCTAGACACTGGTGTGGACATTTCCTGCATTTCAGGAAAAGATTGGCCCAGTACTTGGGAGACGGATATTACTCCTTCCTCTCTAGTGGGATTAGGTCAAGCTAATAATGTAGCCAGAAGTTCAGAAATATTAAGGTGGTCTGATGGAGAAAATCATGGCACATTTTGTCCTTATGTAGTCCCCTCCATACCTATCACCTTGTGGGGAAGAGATGTGCTGCAGCAAATGGGTGTATTGTTGGTCTCTGCTAATGAACTAGTTTCAGCTCAGATGTTGCAGATGGGTTTTAACCCTGAAAAGGGCTTGGGTAAGCAAACCCAAGGCAGAATTGAGCCAATTATTCCAGAAATTAAAAATGATAGACATGGTCTAGGATATCAAAATTTATACTAGGGGCCACTGTTCAAATCACTGCTGACCTCATTACTTGGAAATCTGATGCTCCTATCTGGGTTGAACAGTGGCCTTTGAGTACTGAAAAAATTGAAGCTGCTACCCATCTGGTAGAGGAGCAACTTAATAAAGGTCATTTAGAGCCATCTACCAGCCCTTGAAACACCCCAATATTTGTTATTAAGAAAAAAATCAGGCAAATGGAGGCGGTTACAAGATCTGAGAAAATTAAATGAAATCATGGAGCCAATAGGAACCTTACAGCCTGGTTTGCCATCTCCTACAGCCATCCCTAGAAATCATAATATAATTGTCATAGATTTACAAGACTGCTTCTTTACCATACCTTTACATCCTAAAGATTGTCAGCGTTTTGCCTTTAGCCTGCCTTCTCCAAATTTCCAGAGACCCTATCAGAGGTATCAGTGGAAAACTTTACCTTAAGGAAGCAAAACTAGTTCGACCCTGTGTCAAAAATTTGTGGATATGGCACTTTTACAAGTTCGTAAAATGTATTCTGATATTTATCTTGTTCATTATATGGATGATATATTGATTTCTCAAGCTGACAGAACCTATCTATAAGAAGCCTTACAATTCCTGGTCCAACAATTGACTTTATATGGGCTTCAAGTAGCTCCTGAGAAAATCCAAATTCAACCTCCTTTTTCATATCTGGGACGTGTTATTCACACGGATTTTGCTTCTCCCCAACCTTTTCAATTGAGAATAGACTGTTTAAAAACTTTAAATGATTTCCAAAAACTGCTTGGTGATATCACCTGGGTACGTACCTATTTAGATATACCCACAGTTGTCTTTAAACCCTTATTTGACATTCTTCATGGTGACCCTAATCCAAGATCACCACGGGAATTAACACCTGAGGCTAAAGCACCCTTGACACTATTAGAGGAGGGACTTAATTCTAAAAGACTCCTTTGTATAGATTACAATAAACCATGGAGTCTGGTTATTCTACCTACTGATTATACTCCCACTGCCTGTTTGTGGCAAGGAGGACCTCTAGAATGGCTACATTTACCTCTAACTCATAAAAAGATTGTAACAGTATATACCTCCCTGGTTGCATGTCTATTGCGTAAAGGAAGGAAACAGAGTAGAGAATTATTTGGACAGGATGTTCATCTGATAATCCTTCCTTATACAGCTGAACAGCATAATATCCTGTCTTATGAGTCTGTAGATTGGCAAGTAGCCAGATAGGATATACTGGCACTTTCTCTTATGAACTACCTGACCATTATCTGTTAAGATTCATATGCTTGCATCCTGTAATTTTTCCCTATAGAACTAAATCAGATCCATTGCCTCCTCCAGCAGCCTTAGTATTTACTGATGGCTCTGCTTCATGCCAAGCTGCATTAATTATTGATGGTCATAAAGAATCCTTTCCTACACAGGAAACTTCTGCACAGAGAGTAGAACTAATAGCAGTAATTACTGCCTTTGAGAGACTCAAAGACAGAACTTTTAATTTGTATACTGATTCTCAATATATCGTCAGATTATTCCCACATATAGAAACTGCCCCTCTTCCCTCCAGCTGCTCTACAATTTTAAACTTGCTTTCAAAACTACAAAAGTTAATTCAATCCAGGATTCATTCTTTCTTTTTTGGTCATGTTCGTGCGCATACGATGCTTCCAGGTCCCATTCATGAAGGGAATCATATGGCTGATTCTTTAACTAGAATCATTGCCTATTTTACAGAAGCAGCTAAAAAAAGCCATGCTTTGCACCACCAAAATGCCATGGCTCTTCGCTTTCAATTCCAAATTCCCCGTGAAGCTGCCAGATCCATTGTGCATAATTGTAATGTCTGTCCAACAACTACAAATTCTCTTCCTATGGGAGTTAACCCAAGAGGCCTACGTCCTTGTGATCTATAGCAAATGGATGTAACTCATGTTCCCTCCTTTGGAAAATTGGCATTTGTCCGTGTGTGTGGATACCTATTCTCATATCATTTGTGCCACAGCCCGATCTGGAGAAGCATTTAAGGATATTATACAACACTTGTTCCACTGCTTCTCGATATTAGGAATGCCTAGAGCTCTAAAAACAGATAATGGGCCTGCATATACTTCAAAAACCTTTAAGAATTGGTGTTTAACCTTTCATATATCCCACTCCACAGGCATTCCTTATAATCCCCAAGGTCAAGCTATAGTGGAGAGAGCTCATCAAACTTTAAAAACCCAAATATCAAAATTACAAAATGGAGATCTTAAATACTCATCTCCCCATCATATCTTAAACCATGCTCTGTTTGTAATTAATCATATGAATATATCTGAGGATAATACAAATTCTTTCCTCAGACACTTCTCCACAAAAGTTACACCTAAGCCTCTAGTAAAATGGAAAGACCTCCTCACTGGTAATTGAAAAGGTCCAATGCTTGTGTGTTTCCACAGGACGCTGATTCACCTCTGTGGATCCCGTATCGCTTGATCAGACCATATGGCCAGCCAGCAACAGAACAAAAGCACTTCAAAGTTATCTGCGAGAAGGAGAAAACTGCCACCGCTGCAGCTCCCTCCCTGCCCACCACAGGCCACATCGAACACCACCTGTGATGGCAATGATGAGAGTCCACAGCCAGTTCCAGATGCCCTGGCTTTCATGGTCGACGGTCTCCGAGTTCATCAGCCCCATCCCCAACCTCCCCAGTGATGAGCTGCCTCTACATGCAGCAGGCAGCTCAATTCCCTCTTTGGGGCAGGTCAAACGTCTGACATCTGAGGCTACTCAGGTTCTTAAGAATCAGGGTAAAGCCTTAACTCCTGAAAACCATTTCCTGGCAATGCTAGCAGTGCTCACCCTCCAGGTATTCTCCTTATTTCCCTGCACTCTTGCTCTAGATACCTACTGGGCATATGTTCCAGAACCCCCTCTTTTCCATCCAGCCACGTGGGATTCTGAGGAAATAAAGGTTGTTTCCAATGACTCCTCTTTATTGGGGTGGGGGGAGGATCTAGTTTCATACACCCTCGCCTAGCTAAACACTTTAGCTTCAAAGGACACTCAGATAGCTTTCCCTTATGTTTCTTTGTATACCCCATACACCCCATACCCGGATGTCTGCCCTTAAGGCACAGAACTCTTAAAGCTAATCAAACTACCAACAAAATTTGGTCATTAAGCATTATTTCTCCTGTAGATAGCTATCTACCTACTAAACCTGTTCCTGATCATACACCACCCTTAAAGAAGTTTCCTGTTTGTGATGCTAAATTTTCACACCATACTTGGGATAATGTAAGACCTAATGCTGGCCGTCCTAAGTGGATACACTGTGTTTTTCCAGATATAGGAGTCATTTTTTTGTCCTTATAATGTTGCCTCAGTTAAAATACATGATTGGTCTTATACTTCCTTAGAACCCACTGTAAATCAATGGACAATTTTCGGCTGGGTTAGTCCCACCTATGTGGCACTGCCTTCTCACTCTCCCAAGCCCCAGACTCAACTGTATCGATTGTTAGCCGCCACTGATCATGTTGGCCTTCAAACCCCTACACAGCCCAATTATAATTTCCTCAATATCCAGGCTTGTGTTATGTCTCCCTTTGCCATCCTTTATTCAGGTAAGACAGGAACTTTAAACATCATACCTAATGGTTCAATTTATGATATTTCCTGCAAGGATTGTTACCTAACTAATTGTTTGAATTCCATAACTAACCCTAAAACTTTCGTTATCCTTCACCAACCATCTCATGTACTCTTGCCTGTAAATCTTTCTTCACCCTGGTATGAAGACCCTGCTCTTTTTGCATTAGAATATATTGCTGACTCCCTTTCTCGTCCCAAAAGGTTAGTAGCTGCAATTTTTCTAGGCATAGCTGCCTTGATAGCAATAATTACCACAGTAGCTGCTTCAGCCACAGCCTTAACTCAACAAATACACACTGCTCATCATGTTAATTCCTTATCTAAGAATGTTTCTATGGCTTTAATTACTCAGGAAGGAATTGATCAAGGATTGATAGATAGAATAAATGTCTTAGAGGAGGCTATACTATACATGGGTAATCAGATTCAGAATATTAAGACACGTTTAACAGCATCGTGTCATGCTGACTATAAATGGATCTGTGTCACTCCTTTGCCTTTCAATGGATCAGATAGGTCCTGGGATCAAGTGCAAGCTCACCTGAGAGGTGTCTGGAATAGTTCCCAACTAGGTATAAATATAGGTACACTACATTATCAGATCAGTGCTATCAGTCACTCTAGACTCCAGGTTTCCTCTGCAGCTGAAGTGGCCAGTTATTTTGCTAACTCAGTAAAGGATTTTGTGTATAACAACTCCTTTTGGAACCTTATTATTAATATCGGAATTATAGGACCATTGATCATTTTACTCTTATTTTTGCTTCCAGTCATCTTCAGACGTTTAGGATCAGCTGTACGAGTTGCCCAGAGAGAGATTCACACACTGCATTTACTAAACGAAAAAATGGGATGAATCAGCTAGTAACTGCAATCCATATTACTGTATATTATAGATTGTGTTAACTGTTTACAAATGATTTCTAATGACTGTTGTACAAAATATTGACACAAGGTGGGGCTGTTTAATATGCCTTATGGCAAGACCCTCCACTTCTATCTTCGAACAGGTTGAGAACTATTCTAAGTGGGCACCTTTTTTCATAAGAAGGCAAATATTTTTATCTTGTTCTTGTAAAGGTAAAAAATAGGTAAAAAAAGTAAAATGTCAGTATTTGAAGTTAATCACTATAATAGACCATCCATTTGGTAATAACGAAGGCAAGGGATACCCAGGCTCTAAAGAGCCCATTGGCTGGATCACCTTATTTATAGCTTTCAGGTATGTTACCATTCTCCACTTTTTTTTTTAATGACAAATATAGGAGAATTCCTATATTGAAGAATGACCTATAGGTCAATTATTCAATATGTTGAACATTTAGCTTCTCCTGTGCCAGCTATTCTAAGGCCTATAATTTTTCTGATGTCAAAGGCCACTTTCCACCCACACAGGTTTGTCAGTTAACTATTTTAAAGGCAGGGTTGTTGGTACCTTTGAAAGACCAACAACTGTTTTGTTATACTTATGTACAACCTGAATGGTTGGTTATTGTTCTTGATAATACCTTTTAATATTTCTCTAAGAAACATTCTTCATTTTATGGTTTGTTCCTGAGATTGTAGAAATGTTAATCTGTATTTTCCATTCCCGCAACAAATCACATCCCCATAAATTCATTGCTATGTTAACCACATATGGCTTTAATTTTCCTATCTGTCCTTCTGATCCTATACACTGGATCCACCTTGCACTTTGCTTTACATGAGATAAATTTCCAATCCCTAGAAGCTGAATATTTAATTCTGGAAGAGGCCAATCTGGATGCCAAGATTTGGGGGAAATTATTGTTTCATTTGTGCTCATGTCTAACAATCTTCAATTACAATGCCATTTATTTGTATCTTCAGCTTTGGTGTTTAATCATTTATACAAGTCTGCCAAAATACTTGTGTTATGGTCTCTCCTGAATTTTTTTGTTTTATTTACTGGAGCTGTTTAGTCCTTGATCACTTCCAAAGCAGTATGGTTTTTAACAACAGGCATTAAGTCTTTTAATTGTTCTATGAATGAATATCTCCAATGCTGATGAAATTATTGAACAAAATTTGATATTGAGGCCTGGGGAAAGCCCCCTAAGGCATTTCTCGAAGGCAAAGGTTTACCTTGCATGTCCCTTGTTGACCTGTACTCACTAGTCCACTTCTGGACTTTGCCATACCTTCGGCATACTCCAGAAATCTGGGGCCTTCTATTTAGATTATCCCTCGAAAAAACATTGTTTCTAGGAATGCTTTGCCTACAATTCCTTTTCAGATGATCTTGTTTATCACAATTAGAACATCTGACATTTTGATTTTTCTTAAAATTTTCAAAAATCACTTCTCCTATCAAAGTAGCATCATAGGTATAAGATCCAATATCAGCTGTATTTCTAGTCCAGACATGAATTGGTGCTGATCTTGCCTTTAAAGGCCTAATCCTCCATTTGCTAGGTTAGTATTTTCAAAAGCTAAAGATTCAATTAATATTTGTCTGACTTCTGGATCTAATACTGTTCTATTTACAGCTGAAGTCAATCTTTGCAAAAAAAAAAATCAGTGAAGGTTCCTTTTGGGCCTTGTATAATTTTAGTAAATGACTCAGACCTCTTTCCTGATTCTTCAACCTTGTCATAAGCATTCAAAGCTGCTAGATGACATAGGGCCAATGTGTGATCATCAAATCCAAACTGTCTTTGCAATTCAGCATATTGGTCTTCACCAAGACACTGTTCTTGGAAAATATCAATACATCTAGCCCTATTTTGTTGTTCTATAGCCCTAGCTTCCTCTTTCCACCATGTTTACCATTGTAACTGAGGACTGGGGCTTCCAATATTGCTGAAACTACGGCTTAGCAGTTTGGGGGATAAATCTGTTCCGAGTTGCCCATGAATTTAACATCGTCTTCACATAGGATGAATGCATATCATATGAAAAGACTACTCCCTTAAATCTCCCCAAATCTAACATTTCTATAGGATTCCATTTAACTTCTGCATAACCTTGATGTTACTTATTGTCTGCTTGTCATTCTTGTATAGTATCTTGATAAATTAAGATTGGTTTTCTAATAATATTGGTTTTCTTCTCTTCTATTTCATCATGTAGTGGTGCAGTAGGTTGTGGTCTAAATTCCTCTGACTGTGTCTGAATTATTTTAAAATTTTCATTAGTAGGTCTTTCTAAGGCTTGTATCTTATCAGTCAATTTTTCATATTTGATACAGATATCAAACCCCCTTTAAGGATAAAATATGATATACCAAATTGACAGTAATTATAATTGACATTATGTCAATCCCAGCTAAGTCAGTTATCCCTTCATTTATTTATTTATTTTTTTATTTTCCAGCCATCTATTGTGGCACTATACAGAGTCCTAATTCCAAGCATGTGATATCACCCATTCTTAATATGGGAAAGATTTTTCTTTGGACTTCCCAGGTATCTTACCAAATCTGCTGACTTTTCAGTTTGTTCATAGCAGCAGTGGCTGGACACTGCAGGGTATGGGCAGCAGGAGCATAGCTGGAGGCAAGCATATGGTGGATGCTGACATGAGGGTACTTGGATGACAGAGCAGGCAATGGCTGGCTAAGTTGTGGTATCTCATGTGCATATGTGTAGGACTAGTAGCAGCAGAAGCCTGAGTTGGCATTGTAGCAGGAATGGGTGTCATGTGGTGTTGGCTCTAGGAGGAGATACAGGAGAGCTGTGAAGGACAAAAACCCCTAGCCTGTGGTAAAGGTTTGGGTTTCGGTGGTGGGAGAAGCAAGCAGAGGATTGGCTGCAGTTGTGGGAAGAACTAGCAACTTTAGAAGCTACCATGTGACCTTGTGTCACACATTGGACACCGGATATTGTGTTTAGCTAAGTTGTTCTATTATCAATAAAGACTCAGGAGTCAGATATTAGGGTGAAAACCTGACAGATCAAAAAAAGTGGCGGAGGAGTGACCAATTGACCCTCTCTCCACACTTCCCAGATCGAGGAGACAATGAAATCACTAAATCCCTCCCTATTCTTTCCTGTGCATCTTCTCTATCCATACTCCTGGTTTCTCTATGGCTAATTCTGGTCAGCTAGTCGCTGGCTCTGTCCCCTGATTCAAGGTTAACTTTATTAACACAGTCTCAGGGTGTCAGAGTGCAGTCAAATATCCTGCAACAGATCATAAAGGGAGTTGCATCATTTTTGTAACATTTGTAATTTTGCTTGATGTCTCCTCTGTTCTTTAATCAATTTACTATTTCATTATAAATGACTTAAATATGAATTATAGTACATTTAGCTGCAGCTTTTAGCCCCTACCCACTAGTTAACAGGAATATTTCCCTCCTCCAGTTTTAACTACCATATTGACTCTAGAAACCCCACTCCATCTAAGAACAACTGAGGTAGATTATTCCTATCCCAAACCCCAAAGCTGGGAAGACAATGAAGGTTTTACCATCCGCTCATTTCTCTGCTCTGTTGCCTCTGGTTTGTTTGCATGCATGTTATACTATGGTGATAAACCAGAACTATTAAATGGACTTTTTGAAGGAGTTGTTGACTACAGCAGCAATGTGTACTGAAATGCTAAAGTTGTAGGTTTGGCCTTGTCAGCAAATATTTTGTTAGTGTCTAGAGAATGTTTTCCAGAGAGTGAAGCCAGCAAGGGAAAAGAGAATAGGAGTTAGGACAGATTCCTCAGGAAATAATCTTAGTCTTCAGGTCCTGTAGCTTTTTTTCTTTTTAATTACTTTATTTCCTGTGCCTGGCTATTTTGCATTCACGAATGTCTGTGTACATTGTACGTGCCTAGTGCCCATAGTCTCCAGAAGAGGCTATCTAATTCCCTGGAACTGGAGTTATAGACAATGTGAACTGCCATGTTGGTGCTAGGAATCATAGCCAGGTCCTCTGGAAGACCCGCAAGTATTCTTAATTGCTGACCCATCTTTCCAGCCCTACATGTGATTTTTAAAGCCACAGTCATAACTGCCCTCTACACACACACACACACACACACACACACACACACACACACACACACACACGATGGTAAATACCACATCTTCTTTAGGTAAAGATGAAATAGAAACCTGGTCATTGATAGGAAGCATTTTTTCTCAGTAGTCTAGAGGGTAGACCTAATGTATAATGGGAGAACTAAGGGAACTTGTTCCCTAAATAATATGTACCTACTGGGGATGAGGGAGCTAAATTTGTGGATTGAGACATTGGTGAAAACAACCAAATTGTGTGTTCTGTAATGAATTACTTTTAAATTATAAACTCTTAAGATCCTAGAATTGTGTATATTATTTAGGAAATCATTGACTTCAGAAAGAAAAAGTCATGTAAGATTTTTTAATACAGTTTATTTGATTTGTGAATATATTACACTAAATGGCATTTTATAAAAAAGCTAAAGCTTATGAGAAAAATGCTAAAGAAATGACCCAAGCTTGAATTAGAAATCAGCTTATATAGTTCCTAAATCTCTTACAAATTAGAATTACAGATTGATTGTGGATAGGCAAAGAATACACAGTATTATGAGAAAAATATTAACCCAAGTGAGTATGCTTAGCCAAATCAGAGAAAGAAATTTCTGTTAAAGTCAGTGTTTCCAGGTAGGTGTGCTCATCACAACTGCAGGAAATATTTCAGATACAGTAGTGTTGAACTTTTTGGTTTTTCAAACATGTATTATCATCTAAAACATTTACACTTGAGAACTATACAGCCAAATTACAGAATAAAAGTAACAAAAGGAAATCTCGTGATTATTTTAAGTAAGATTTGATTTTGTGTTGGACTATATTCATAGCTTTCCTGGGCTTCATGTGGCCCACAGGCAGTTTGGACACCCCTGGTAGATGTTAAAATCTCCATTGTAATCCAAAGCATATAGTAACAGTGTGTAGGTCACTTTCAAAAAGATGGGGCTACATATAAGAATGAGTTTTCTTTAAGAAGTTTATACTTGCAGCATCATTTACATTTCCATACCCACAGCTTGCCTTCAGTCAGATCACAAATAAAGCTTCATAGAGGAGGTCTCACTAAATGATGTCTGTGAACCCATCTTTAATATCAAACAAACCTCTGTTCTGTTTGAGAGTACATTGCATATAAAAAATTACAGTTTATGAAATTAGTTCACTGATACTACAACCTCTCAGAGATGTACTGATATTCAAGTATTTTCTTTCTTATCAATGTTCAAAGTAATTCCAAGCCAGGAGACACAGATAATTTCTTAGTAGGTAACAATGTGAATAATGTAACTCAAGTAACATGACTAGAGCAGCAACATTCTCTCTATTTGACAATTATAACCATTAAACAATTAGATGATATAATTTTATTAGGAAGTACTTCAGATAATATGAACTGGAACATACAACTATATTTTATATTGATAAATAAAAATAAAATAAAAATCAATGTCTATCCAACAAATACAGTAACTTTTCTTTGGCTCCCTTACTTTGAGTGTGGGATCCCTCTGATACAATGTTCCCTTTCTCTTATGCTCCTTTGCTAAGAGTCCCTGGGAGCAAGTATGCTGTGGATAAGGCTCTGTATGCTGTGAATGTGTTGCTCTGATTTGGTTGATAAATAAAACGCTGATTGGCCAGTAGCCAGACAGGAAGTATAGTATAGGTGGGATAAATAGAGAGGAGAATTCTGGGAAGTGGAAGGCTGAGTCAGGAGACACTGCCAGCCACCACCACCATGAGAAGTAAGATGTAAAGTACCAGTGAGCCAATTTATAGATTAGTAAAAATGGGTTAATTTAATATATAAAAGCAAGAAGCCTGCCATGACCATACAGTTTATAAGTAATATAAGTCTCTATGTGTTTACTTGGGTCTGAGTGGCTACAGACCCCCATGGGACTGGGAAAATCTCCAGCCGCATAAGTTTTTCTCTTCAAATACTACAATAGTTTCTTTGTACACTTATTCTTACTCTATTATATGTATGTCTTTTTGCCTAATAAAGTGAGTCCAAGAATGTAAAGTATCTGTCAAATATATAGGAATCAGTTTAAAGCCACAACTGATCCTAAATTCTCTTTTAAAGAATTTATGCATATGAATGTGTGCTCATTGTATGCATGAACACTACATGTTTGCAAAAGTTCACAGAAATCAGTAGAAGGCATCAGATATTCTGCAAATGTAGTCACAACTGATTGTGAGCCCATGAAGGTTTTGGGAATTAAACCTGGGTCCTCTGCAAATGGAATAAGTGCTGTTAACCTCTGAATCATTCATTTTTCCAGACCCTGATTCTGAATTCTTAGGCCAAGAGAATATTTTAGCTTTAGTTTCTCTATCTGGACTATTACTTCAGCTTGGTATTATCTTTTCCCTTTATTCTACAAGAAGTCTTGTCAATTTCATCAACAAATTTTGTGCTGCTAAGTCTAAAGATCAATTTTCATTTCTTGTCATTTTTGAGCTATCAATAACTATCTTTCAAAATGGTAGAGAAGTCGTTCTGAGTGAGACATGGCATCAAAGAGTCTCAGCAAAGTATACCTTCTAGTGTCCACTCCCATTTTTCTGGTACTTTAGGTAGATTATAAATAGTGCTTGCTCACCCTTCTGTACTTTTCATCATTCAATCTTCTACATCCAACTAACTTCAATATTTCCTCCTTTCTTTTAATTTCTAGAATCTTCCCCAGTCTTATTCTCATCAAATCAGTTCGCTTCCTAGTCATTGCAAGCTACACCATTAAAGGAGAATGGCTGTGCATTCGCCATCACATCATATGGGAGCATCTTCCTTGTTTCTGTTTTATTATAGTTTCTATTTTGTGACTGAACCTTTATTCCCATCTGAGGAACTCCTCCACTAAAATTCTGGCCCAGAAATTCTTTATTACTTCCTTGTTTTTATTTTTTTTCTCTTTCTACTAGATTGTCTCCATCAGCTTATAGGAACTGTGGCATAGACACATCTATTAATTATTCAAGAGTCATTCCTTTATTTTTGCTGTGATTTTCTGACCCATTATAGAAAAACTCCTAGAGATAGCACAGATATCTATAGTTGTTACTTCATTTTCTGTTCTTTCATTTCCTCTTAAGGTTAATCCAACTTCTTTCTCCTTTATTTATACTAAAATTATTTTTGTTAAGTTCATCAACAAATTTTGTGCTGCTAAATCCAATGGTCAGTTTTCATTGCTTATCATTTTTAAGCTGTCAACAGCAATTTCATAGTTGTCCTTTCCCTCTTCCCTAAACCTGTACCACTGCACACCACACTTGGGTATCTCTTGCATCAGAGGCTGCCTCTTTTGCTAGTCTTCCTTCTTTTACAGCTCCTCACATTAGAAGACATAAGGCTTGATACTTGGGCTTTTTCTCTTCTGTGGCCTCTTTAAACTCTATGATGATCTGATTCAGTATCTTTATTATGTATGTATTTGCATGTTCAGTATCATCTGTGATGCTTGGAATGTGAATTTGTCAGCTGCCTTCTGGATACTTTTACTTGATTATTTATTAGATATCTCACATTTAGCATCCCCAAAGCAGAACTGATTTCTCCCTAGTCTACTTATCACATTCTGAATCTTCTTAATAGCAACATTATCATTCCAGTGGCTAAGGTCCCAAATCCCTGGCATCATTATTGGTACCTTTCAGATCCTTTAAATCCAGATACAAACCATTATCTAGCCCTCTTGTTATTATCTTAAAAATGCATGCAGAATATGGCCTCTTCTTGCCAGGCTGTTGTTTCTTGCCAGAATTATTTTATCAGCCTCCTTGTTGATTCCCTTCTTCCACCCTTAACTTCCTATAGCCTCTTCTTAACCCAGCAGTTAAGATGATTATGTTATTCTTCTGCTTAAAACTCAGGTGGTCCTTCCCATCTCAAAATAATAACTTATTAGAATGACCTAGCCCACCCTATCTAATCATCCAGCTCCTTCCCAAGTACCTCTCTGAGTATGTTTTTTCCTATTTGATCAATCTACTCTAGGCCACATAAACCACCTTGTTATGTCAACACAGCAAGACCTTAGTCTTTGAACTTGCTCTTGTTTGTATATTCCTCGAATGTTCTTCTATGTAGCTACTTGGCTGGCTCCCTACTTTTCTGCAGTCTTTGCACAAATGCCATTTTCTTAGTGAATACTTTCTATGTATTCACTTTCTTCTCTCTATCCTCTTTCCCTGTTTATTTGTCTTTAATGATATTTTATTCTTATCTCCCACCCCCTTTTGAGACAGGGACTCATCCATGCAACCCTGTCCTCAAAATTCACTATGTAGCTGAGGCCGGCCTTTAATTCCTGATATTTCTTTTACTTCCCAAGTGCCAGAATTATTAATACATGCCATAATGTCTGAATTATTTCATTCTTAATCATTTAAAATTATTCTTAATAATCTTGTTAATCATATTTGTTACATATTTACTGAACAGACAAGTTTTTAAACTAAGACCTTCAGTTGGCAATATGAATTGGGTAAGTTAATAATATTATACATGGCTATTAAAGACTGATATCAGACAATATTTACTTAAGATAATGCTTAAGAAACACTATGAGAAAATATTAAAGAAAATCTTGACATACATATTAATAATGAATTTCAGTTTCATTATATACCATCTTGTTATGTTATCAGCTTGCTGGGTTATATGGATCAACAGAATATACTTCTCGTGTTTCTAAATGAAAAGCTCCTTCTTTAGGCCTTGTTTTTGTATAATAGTTGCTAAAAGAGAGACATAAGAAAAATAGTCAAATGTTTACTCACTAACTGTGATTATGGTGAGAATTGATTAGCTGTCTGCTTTCTACCATCCCAGCAAAATTGTATTTTCACATGTGATTTCATCTCTTTCTCTTAAATATTAAACACCACAGGCCCCAATTTTAAGGACACATAAAAATAAATAACTTACAGGTTTGGTAATTGTTCAAGTTAGAAGCTGACCCTCAATAACTTATTGTTTTCATTTACATAACAATAAAAGCTTAACTGTATTTCAATTAGTAGAAAATAAATTTAAGTAAATTTAGAATATGGAATTGAAATAAGTGTTATGAACTTTTTAAAACATACCTGTTTTGTTAGTATCAATTGAGACTAAAGAACATAGTGCCCTATGATATAACATGCTAATAAGTGATCATAAGCAGACAGGAACTTTATACATTATTTTAGGATATTCCATTTTTCTCAAGCTTCCCTGTACATGTAATGTTCTGATAGTAAATGTAGAAACCACATTTTCTATTTATTTAAAAATTTAATTACTTTTGGTTAAATTATCTCTTTTCTGTGAGGAAAGCCATGTAAATGACTGCCCATGTTTGTCTTTTATATGCTTTTCTTTCTTTTGAATTCCCTAAATATCATTCTCCTAGCTTTGCTCCTTCTCTGATTATGTTTTTTCCTTCCACTCCTAAATATTATCTCTTTGATGTCTGTTCTCATTCCACTTTTACCTTTTTTGTTCTTTGTAATCTCCAGACTTCCATTGTCTGTTACCTACCTGAGTCCAGATTCCTTTAAATTCTACATCACAGGTACCTCAGAGTACTATGTGTTCTCAGAGCCTACCCTCTTCCCTCAGTGAATCCCTTTCCCTGGAGTCTATGTGATTTTTCTTTCCACATCTAGTATGAATCACTAAGTTCAGGAAATTTATTTTCTTCATAACAAAGGTGTTTACCAGTGCTCCAGCTCCCTTGTCCCTAACCTTGCTTTGGAAATGCAAATCTGAACCTTATTTCTTTGCAATGATCTTACAGGACACACAGTTCCTTGTCATGGCAACAAGGCTCCTTCATGATTCAACTCCTCATGACCTTACTAGATTTTCCTCAATGCCTGCTGAGTGGAACATTGTTAGTTCTATGGATTAAAAAAATGTTTTTTAAAAAATGTACTATAGTCTAACTCATTTGGAAAACTCAAATCAAAATCACAATAGGCTCCTTTATTGCCATATTTTATTCTTGTAGGTATTCTGAACCTACATAAAAAAATAGGAGTTTGTAGTATTTCTCAGTCCTATTGTGGTGCTGAACTCTGAAGTCCTTCTCAAATCTGAGGTTGTATGATACCTATCCTGGTAATTACTAGTGCATGCCAGTTATAGAACATGACTAAACCTGTCTTATGTAGGTTCAATAATACCACCATCATGTGATGGTAGTGTAACCCTATGATGTCTCATGCCTGGAGTAGACATGAAACTGTGGGCATTGGTGTTATATGGCACTGGTGTCATGGGAAATTGACAAAAACACGTGACTTAGTATGCTAAAGTATTTTTTCTGGAAATAATTTTTTGTATTTTTGGTGTGTGTGTGTGTGTGTGAAATATTTGGGCTAGCATGACTTGGGTTCCCCAGCTCAAAATTACCTGATACTTGGCAAATCTTCATCTGCATATCTTTCCAGGTTGATACCTATTTTATGTGCTTTTTGAAAGATATCCTTTGCATATACCAATTTTCTGTAGTCTCCACAAGATTCAAGTGTCAGAGGGCTTTTATGTCACATCTGTACCTAAACCTATCCCATCTTGATTGTCACATACACTATTTCCAGTCATATTCAATTATATGTGTGGTTCTCAAAGTTCATGATGGGAAGCCAAGCCTCTGGTCCATTATCAAACTCTTCATTCTACCTACAACACATTCTCTATTTGTTTTTCACTATCTATGGGTTCATCTGAAACAGTTTTTTCACTATTCAAATACAACTATCAAATATTAACCATTGATTTGTGTCCCCACCAAATACCATATAATTAACTATGGCAACATCATGGTACTTGTTGATTTGCAAGCTTGTCCTCTTTTACCAGACTGTGACCTTCTTCATGTCAATGTTTATGTCTTGATAGTCTAGTGTGGTACTAATATAAAAGGCAATCAACAGTTACTGTATCACCAATGAACAGAAATGATCATCATCTTTTCATATGCCTCCTATTTCTCTATCATCACTTGCAAAATTTTTACACAATCATGTGTATATATGCTAGACAGAGCAATACAAGATGCATTTTCAGAAAATCCCTGACATTCTTTAACATTGGGCTTTAAAGACATCAGTAGTAGTGCAGAAGAATAAATGGTGTATTTTCTATATAAATCATTTAATTTTAGAACCAATATATTAACTTTTATATTTCAGAAAGACAATAATTGTGAAAGAGCTTTATATAAACTAAAGGAAATTAGACGAAAGGCTATATGAAAGTGCTGTGGATATCGTTCTATATAAATAAAACACTGATGGCCAGTGACCAGGCAGGAAGTAGGTTGCCAGGCAGGAAGTAGGTGGGACAAGGAGAGAGGAGAATTCTGGGAAGCAGAAGGCTGAGGAGGGAGACACTGCAGCCACCGCCAGGACAAGCAGCATGTAAAGACGCTGGTAAGCCACCAGCCACGTGGCAAGGTATAGATTTATAAAAATGGGTTAATTTAAGATAAAAGAACAGTTAGCAAGAAGCCTGCCACGGCCATACAGTTTATAAGTGATATAAGTGTCTGAGTGATTATTTTAAAAGTGGATTGTGGGACTGCGGGGCTTGGGGAACCTGGAGAGAAGCCCTCCAGCAACAAATGTCACCCAACGGCTCGAGTTTCCACCTTAAACCTGAGAATATTTAATAACCAATTCTAAACAGAGCCAAAACCAGGTTCCTGCTTCTTGTCTCATACAGGCAGCTAGACGCCGCAAAACGCAGGTTTCAACACTGGCAGGTTCCTGGCGTGTGCTGACCGGCAGTATGGTGGAAATGAGGCGTCTGCCAGTGGCAAGTTACGCTGTGTGGTAGATTTAGTCTTTACTAGTATTTAAAAAAAAAAAAAAAGGTTTCTGGGCTACACGCTGCTTTGATAAAAGCGTAGACCTACTATTTCTGAGACTTGATGACTCCCAGAGCTGGAGAAAACATACCACCGCCATGTTAAAAAGTTGAAGGGGGCGGAGCCAGCAGCCATAGTGCCGTTTCAGGCTTAGAAGGCTACAATCAATGAGACTGATTCAGATAAAATAGTTTATAATACATGTAAAAATATACGTAGGCTTAAAAGACAATATATATATATATAATATATATAATATATATACCATTATATAAACAAATAGTATCTAAAAATAAATTGTTTAAAAAAACAGTAAAGGTAATAAGTCACGTAAAGATGACTATCACACACAAAATCTGGATTATGTTTTCTTTGATATTCGTAACTAAAGAAAAACATTTGATTATAAAAGCTGTTCAGTTATGCCAAAATGTAAATTTTAAAGGTACCTTGACTTCAAAATTTGGATATAAGGATATGTTACTTTGGAAAAGAGGTTCTGCTTTTGTTTCCACAGAAAGCCAGAGGCTGTGGATTTGTTCCAGATTAAGATACATCAGGTTTCACCAGCCAAGACCCCCTGAAAGATCTCCGATGACACCATGGCCCAGATGATCCAACATCCAGAGCAGTTTCAAGGCAACTGGTTCACACAATACAGCCTCACGGACTACCCCATAGGCCTAAAATTTTCTTTGCGTCCCCATAAGAAACAGCGCCCCCCTCCAGCAGGAAGTAGTAAGAGATGCTACGCCCAAATCCCCAAATATACCAAGCTGACTTTAGAGGTGGAATTGGCTCACTCCCCCTCTAAACCCAGACATATTTAAAAAAAAAAATGATTAAGAGATTCTTGCGTGCCAAATCAGAAGAGCCCTCTGGTGTGGGACAGAGAAAAACCAATATTTTTATTTAAAACAGGTTGATTATAAATGCCATCTCTTTCTAAAAAAGAAAAGGGGATATGATATAGATACATAGGATATAGAGACGATAAGATAAAAGGGTAGATAAATGAACCTACTTTTAAAGAACAACTTGTTTAAAATGTTCTACATTGGTATAGTTTTTAGTTTATGCTTAAAATGTTTTACATTGGTATAAATTTTAGTTTATTGATACAAACTTGAAGTTAAATTTGTTATACTATATATATAATATAAATATATATATATATTTCTATTCTTGTTTGAGGTATTATGCTTATGTAACTTATTTAAAATTGTAATGGATAATTAAAAAATAGATTAATAATTAGTCATCTATGATAATCATATCTGTAGCCATGTTAGTTAAGTCTTCTAGGTATACATAGATATATTTCAGATAGATAGGTAATCTTCAAACACTTCATAGACCTAGAGAATATGGCATTTAAATAACTTAAAATTCTGTTGACGTGAGACACAATTGCTCCTGGCTGCACCAATTGATCCCGAGAGAATGTTGGGCTTCTAAGACATTTCCATTTGGAAGTTTGTCTTTTTGGCACAAAATGGCCTACTGGGCAAAGAACTGCCTTTGCCCTGACGGCTGACAGTACAAATGCAATGCTGTCCTTTCTGGACAAGCGGGACACAAGAAAAGCGACCACTGTACTCTGCCAAGACAGGGTAAGATGGTCTCTCAGAATTCCTGCATCTAAAAATGGTCTGTCAGATACTCTAGGCCTGTAGCCAATTTAAATGCACCAACAATGCTGAGAAACATTAGATGACTGTCCAGGCTGCCAGCTGTCTTGGTCTACTTTTGAAAGATTCCCGAAAGTTGCTTGCATCCATCTACCATTTCTCAGGTACCATTATGTCCTTCTCAGGTCTTTGATGTGGTTGAAGACTAGATAGTTGTAATTTCCTCAATTATGATAAAAGATAAGTTAGATATAAAACCTTAAACTCACAAATATAAGATAGATAGGACATCTTCTTTAATATTGTAACTATAATTCTTGCTCGGTAATTGTTTTGTTATATGTAATTTTACCATGTTAAAGTTAAAACCTTCCTTTTTCAAAAAAGAAAAAAAAGGGGAAGTGCTGTAAATATCGTTCTATATAAATAAAACACTGATGGCCAGTGACCAGGCAGGAAGTAGGTTGCCAGGCAGGAAGTAGGTGGGACAAGGAGAGAGGAGAATTCTGGGAAGCAGAAGGCTGAGGAGGGAGATACTGCAGCCACCGCTAGGACAAGCAGCATGTAAAGACGCTGGTAAGCCACCAGTCATGTGGCAAGGTATAGATTTATAAAAATGGGTTAATTTAAGATAAAAGAACAGTTAGCAAGAAGTCTGCCACGGCCATACAGTTTATAAGTGATATAAGTGTCTGAGTGATTATTTTATAAGTGGATTGTGGGACTGCGGGGCTTGGGGAACCTGGAGAGAAGCCCTCCAGCAACATGAAAGTTTACAAAACAACAACAAAAAAGAAAGAATACAGGAGAACCATGAAACAGGATATTTCAAAATATCTTCAGATGTTATCATTGGATGTTTGTTTGTTTGGTTTTTTTGTGCTATTTCCTGGATTTTTTTAAATTTGATGTGTATTGGGTATCTTTTAAGTTCCAATTGAGAAGTCTGCCCTCTATACCACAAAGCACTTTACTCTAGTGATCACATTGTAGTTTCAGTTCATATAAGTTGTGTTTTGTTTATCTGGAGACAAACTAAATATGTAGTACATATTGGTCAAGTATTAATTTGAACTTACCGTTCTCTATATTTTAACATCATACAGAAGACGATAACAACCAAAATGATAACTACTGAGCCTGCAGAAACACCTGAAGGGGAAAAAATGAATGTTTAATGCCAGAAAAAAATGACATGTATGACTAGGAACTGATTGTAGGGCTTGCTCCTAATGGTACAGAAGTTGCTAATGTGATTTTCTAATACATTTCCTTAACCATAAACACTGAATTACTGAATAATCATAATTGATCTTTAAGTTTTTCTAGTTGTATCTAGTCCATGCGTTATCTGCAGCACCAGGCATATGGACCAGTTAGCTCCAGTCAACTTTCCATCAAGTTTTTTCTATTCTTTTCAGTTTCACTGGCAAATAATCTTGTCTCTAGAGTGTAATTAGGAACATAGGAAGGACACCAGAATCCCATGATTTTGCATAATAACATTTGACCCTTAGTTGTGAAGTATACTTTGCTATAGCAGAAAAAGATTACTTATTTCAATTCTACCAAATACCAAGAACAAATGAAATGAGACTTTCAATTTAAAAACCTTGAATACATTTTCAACTCTAACCTAGATGGACATTTTATAATGCACCAAGAACATTAAAATACTTTCAAAACATGAAAAAACATCAGACCCAATGAATTAAAATGAAACAATATTAATGTGTAGAATGTAAAACATCTAATTATATATATTTACAAAAAAATTTAAGAACTCTTCTCCAAGTATTTAAGAGAACTCACCACAAATAAGAGGAATAGTCGACCCTAAAAAGAATTTAAAAAAAGTCATGAAACATCAGTCTAGTTGTAGAAGTCAATGTTTTCTAGATACCATTACATTTTGCAATGTCCCAGAAGTTGACGCCTAGCTCCCATTTAGTCTAATTATGATATAGGTATTGGTTCCCCAAGTTATATCCACTCTTTTATTATGTCAAAATTCAATGGATATCTTCCCATTTTAATTAGTTAAGTTGTGGGAGTTGATCAATACATTTATAGTTAGTGATTTTTGAGATCAAATAAAAATATGAACTGCTATAATAGTTTAGTTGACATGTTTTTGGAACACCTCTCAAGTTGGTAAGCACTTAAAAATCAGCCAGGAGAGAAGTCTGACAGTAGTTTCTTTCAAAATAGAAGGCTGTGAGTTTTACATTTTGGCTCCTTTTAGATTATTGTGCCTCTCTTTATGTGATGTGCCCATCTTCAACTATATTTTTCTTTATAGTGACTGCTGCCTTTCAGTTAATCTGCGTCACATCACTGTTCACTATGTCAAAGCCCCGAGACTCTCCTACACTGACAGACACCCCATTTCCTTCCTACACCAGCCACATGCAAATAGCAATGAGGCACTTGCACTTACGGTATTTGCAGATAGCCAGGGGAGGGTTCCACTGGTGGTCATCCTGGCACTGGCTCTGAGGACTGCCCTCTAAGGTATACCCATCTTCACATTCCAAAGTCACAGTAGTTCCATACCGATACATTTTCCCAAGCTGGAGTCCCTTCTGGATTCCATTTGTGTCCTCAGGGAAGCTACAGTTTACCTCTGCAATTAAAGAAATCTTACTAATACATAGTCATGATTTGTCCTATTACCAGCTAAGTAGAAGCTGTTCTTATTAGAAAGATTATGAAATCAACTTATTTCATTATCAGTAAGCAAATTTCATTGGATAGCATAATAAGGCAATACTCTGTGCAGTCTTTATTGTCTATTTTTCAACAACCTACTTAGGAACTTAAGCTGGGTTGTTTTCTGTTTGTGTGTCTGTGCTAATAGTGTTTAAATAATTCTAATGGCTTCTTAGAGAAATACTAAAGGCTAAACATATAATATTAATTTGTTCCAAATTACTGTTTCTTCTTGGTTTCTAATCTTACTCTCTAATTCTTCATATATGAATATGCATTCTCATTTCTTCTTTAATATTTTGAGCATGTGAGCCTATAGTGTTCAGCTTGGAGCCTGCAGGCCACAGGTAGCCACATTCAGCCTAGGATAGCTATGAATGTGACCCCAAATCTTAAACATATTTAGAATATTATGATTTTTTTGTGATATTTTTGGCAACTTATTTGTACATTTCTTTTTTTAGGATTTCTCTCTCTCTCTCTCTCTCTCTCTCTCTCTCTCTCTCTCTCTCTCTCTCTGTGTGTGTGTGTGTGTGTGTGTGTACATGTGCATAAATACAGAATATGTGTGCAGGTGCCTTTGGAAGCCAGAAAAATCCTCTTTTTCTGCATTGGATTCTCTGGATCTGGTTATAAGGTGGCCGTAAGTCACCCTGTGTAGGTGGAACTGAACTTGGGTCCTGTAGAAGAATAGCTTGCACTCTTAACTACTGAGCTGTCTTTTGCCCCAATTGCACGGGTTTTGAACATGAATTTTGTAAATTATAACATCATTTCGCAATATGAAAATTAGAAACATGCCTGATAAGACCTTGGACTTGAATCCTCACTGCTAGTTGTATGAATCTGAGTAAGTCACAAATCTCTCTGAGACATTGGAACCTTATCTACAAAGCAGGAATAACAATGGTACAACTCTCTTAGGGGTTTCGTGAACATTAAATGAGATAAGAATAGAAGCAATGCACAGCATCTGGCATACAGTAGAATCCTCAGCAATATTATATACTGACTTATTATTCTTGTTTCATACACACTGTTGGTAATAAACTGTATAAAATGTGTAAAAAATTATAAAAAAAATTGTATTGTGGGAGAGCTGGCTCCACCCCTCACCTGCCAACACACAATGGTGGTGGGTGTAGGAGAGCTGTCCCTGCACCATAGGCTGTAGAGTGAGCATTGGAGAGGTGGCCCCTCCCTTCTCAGCCCAACACACAGCTCTCCTCAGTTGATGGCTTCTGGTGCTGGATACAGGTGGAGAAAGAGTTATCCTCATTTGGGTGGCTGGCCACTAGGAATTTCACCATGTTCCAGTGAGTATACGAACAACACAAAATGGATTTTTTTTTCTTTTGTGGAGGGAGAGGTCACAGTAAAGGGGTGTGAATGTGAGGAGATTGGGAGGTGAATGCAATCAAGGTGCATGATGTGAGATTCCCAAATAATCAATAGAAAAAATTGCCCATCAACTCACTACGAACTAAGGAAACAGAATCAAAAGAACATTGTGATTTTTATTGATGTTTTTGTCAAATGCACTCTTACCTAAACTTTAACAATAGAGTGATTATAACCTTTGCTTAATTGCTTAGATTACAAAAATCACTTCAACTTTCTACATATAAATAACTAAATAATTATTAGCCATATAGTTATGCTATTTTTATTTCAAGATTTGGGATTAATATATTATTCCAAATTAATATAACTTATGAAATGTACTCAATTAAATTATAGAATTGATCTCTAACAATTTCAAGCTGAAATGCTTAACTGAACATACATATTTGGGTTAAATTACTTTGTTAGAAAGAACAACAATAAAGCAGACAAAATACCTTTGCAATAAGGAGCAGGCTGGCTCCAGGTACCCTCATGAGTACAGAGAAGAAGTGCCTCTCCAGCTAGAAGGTAACCTGGGTAGCAGCTGTACATGATTGACATTCCAGGGGAAAATCGAATTATATTTCCACCAGTATGATTCCCATTGGGGATTGTGGATGGAGAAGGACACCCTAAGAAAGCTTGGAGATCAACAAGGAAAGACTTTTAATTGAGCACAGAATAACACTTAGAAAACACAATCCCAGGGTAATAGCAACACAGAAAAGCAATGAGAAACAAGCCAATTAGTTAATTCCCAAGTTTGGACAAATGTGTGCTTTTACTCTCTATACTATATATGATTAGAAGAAAAGAGTTGAACATATGATGCTATAATAGATGTAGCTGTGGTCTACAAATATAATTTATTAGCCTATGGTATTCTATTATATTCCCTCAGTTGGTCCAAGAGTAATAGTGTTTACAACTAATTGATCTATTATCTTCCTTCTATGTTGAAAACAGGCTATAATCTAAGCACACACAGAAGCACAGGAACAAGGAAGTGAAACCACACCTCTGTGGAACTTAATTTAACGAGGCTGCACCTGGCAGTCTCTGATTAGAACAATCACTAGCAGGAACAAGCTGTCAAATAACAGCTAAAATTTGAGATAATTTAGTGGGTTTGAAGGCCAGGTTCATTCTTCAGAACATCCAACATCCTCCTTCTGGATGGCACAATAGCCTTAAATATAAAAATTTCAAACAGCATTTTTGTCAAGTATTTGCCAAAAAGTGTGCCCACTTTTCCAACTAGATTCATGAGAATGAATAAATTAGAGATTGATTGATATATAAATTAATCATAATTTCAGGTGCTCTTACTCTGTATAAAGGAAAGAGAAAAAAGAATCAAGTGAGGAGATAGGAAAAGGCAGTTCATCTTATAAAACACTAAATACTTTAGCTTTTAGATGATTTCCTTTAGGTAGAATACATACTTAAAAGCCTTCTTTACTTTGTAAAACATTTCATGTTTTATCCATGAAAATGGCTTACCTTTTCTGATACAAGTTGGTACACCTGGCACCCATGTGTTATTGGTATGACACCTTATCAAGTGGCTGCCGTTCATGATGAAGCCAGGATTGCAGGCAACATGTACTGTGTCATTATGGGAATATGCAGAATGAGTTTTATTGAGTTTGTATCCATGCTTGACTTCCGGATCAGGGCAATGATTTGGAGAAGATTTTGAGCACTTTGGTGGAGGTCCACTCCAAGATCCATGTCCTTTAGGACCATTTCTGCACTGCAGACTTTTCTCTCCCTGAAGATTGAACCCTGGATCACATTCATAAGAGACTTCATTTCCATACAGGAAGTGCTTTGCCGTCATGCCTGTGTGCTTCCCATTTTTGACCATTGGTGGAGGTTGACAGAGAATAACTGCAGAAGAGATTTAGAGAATTTGAGTCTTTATCCCAATATAACAACACAATACAAGTGCCTTATAATTTATATGAATAGAAAATTAATTAAAATTTGGAAATTAGAACATGCTTTATCAATTTATGTACAGATTCATTCCAAAAAATTCAGAAAATAAAATAAAGTATAAAGAAATACAGCTGTGTTCCTATATCCAGAAATATCCCACACATTTTTCTATTTAGTAAAATTAGAATATATATACATATTTATATTCATATACATATGGTAAATACTCATTCCTACTTGGCAAATTGTTTCTCAGTGCCAGTGTTGATCAAAACTAAAAAATTTTCCATATCTTATACATAGCAAGGAGAAGTATAAGCTATTAAAGAAGTTGTAAATGTACTCTCCACTAATTGATTGTCCTTTTCTAACTCCCTAATCCATGGAAGTCTTCCCCCATGTCCATAATTTACCTT
Organism: Peromyscus leucopus; assembly: GCF_004664715.2. Lineage (NCBI taxonomy): Eukaryota > Metazoa > Chordata > Mammalia > Rodentia > Cricetidae > Peromyscus > Peromyscus leucopus. The sequence continues at coordinate 3,156,960 of NC_051076.1, read as the reverse complement.
TACAAACTGCAGTCTTTTGGAACCAAGTCACATTCTCAGCATTTTGACACTTCTCATAAGTATGTCCAGTCAACTGGTACCTAGAAAATGATGTTATACTACATTTATTCTCAATATTTCACCTCTGCAACAAAGACTGTACAACTATACAGGTACTTCTAAATGACAGCTTTGGTGCAAAGAAACTTAAACTCTTGGTCCTCCAAATCAGAAAACTATTTCTACATAAGAAACTCTCAGCAAAGCCCTTCCCATGTCAAAAAAGAAGACAGGACCTACTTGTGGTGATATATTGTACACCCCAATAAACTTATCTGGGGATCAGAGGACAGAGTCAGCCACTAGATTAGAGACATAGAGGCCAGACAGTGATGGCACACACCCCTAATCCTATCACTTGGGAGAGAGATCGTCTGGATCTCTGTGAGTTCAAGGCCACACTGGGAACAGAGCCAGGCATGGTGGCACACACCTTTAATCCCAACACTTGAGATATTATGTCTTTGCTTGGGAAACACATATGCCTTTAATCCCAGGAAGTAAGATGGCAGGGCAGAAAAAGGTATGTAAGGCATGAGGAAACAGGAACTCATTCTCTTTAGACTGAGGATTTCGTAGAAGTAAGAACTTGTGGCTGGCTGTTCTGTTTCTCTGATCTTTCAGCTTTCATCCCAATATTTGGCTCTGAGTTTTTTATTATAAGACCTTTCAAGATTTGTGTTAGATCTACTAGTTAGACCATTGTGGGTAGGAGCATAAGGAATCCCTGAAGGGTTTTACCAAGACAAGCTGTAGGTAGAGTTAATACAAAATACAAAGTGGGCATTCTTTTTCAGAATGAACAACTTAACACTCACCCATGTTCACAGGCAGTATTCACTAGTTTTACATGAGAATCATCTGGAAGGTCATGAAGTTCTCTCACAGGCTCACATCCTTCTGGGGGGACAAAATTGTGATTGCTTTTAGGTTCCTCATAGTAAAAAGAAAGATGACTCAGGAACCAAAATAATCTTGACATTATAGGCAAGACTCCATTGTCCTGAAGGCAATGGGTGGATTTGTTTCCCATAATTTGTAGTAAGGGTCACAAGCATGTTCACATTATTCCAGAGACAGAAGATCATATTTCTACATGTATACCAACTACAGTGGTGCCTAAGAGAGTAGTGTCCTGGAGAGTGAACTTCCCACACAAACACCAATAACAGCATTCTATTCTAGAACTGTAAGAAAAACAACAGCTGGTGCCCATCTGAAACTTTGAAGGCATGGTTCTGGAAGTTCTCATCCATCATAGAATGCTTTCTGTTCTGTGGCTATACTTGTGATCCTGGATTCATACTGTATGAAACAAATCTATCCACTGTCTGTCTTCAGGACTGTGAAGTCCTGACTGTGATGTGTGTGAATGTTCCTTTAGTTGCTAAGTTGTCTTTCTTTTTGTTTTGAGGCTTCTTTAAAAGCTCTTCTCATCACATACCTTGAATATGTTACAAATCCAAGGGTATACTCATGCAAAGATCACAATACAACAATGTATAGCTTTCTGTGTTATGGAGGAAATATGAAGGAAATCTGTGTCTCTTTTGCCTTTTTTAAATAAAAAATGAAAGACTTGTTTTGAGTAGGAAATAATAAGTAAGACTAAACTATAGAGGCTGTAGCTGTAGCTTATACTTGCCTAGTTGTGCAAGGCCCTGAGTTTCATCTCCAGTCCTTCAATTAAAAAACAGAAAAGAAAAATGTAAATAAGTAAATACCATTTAAAATTCCTATTGGGTCTGGCTTCTTACCTTTTTCACAAAGTGGTATTTCAGGATCCCAGGTGTTATTGGCTTTACAACGAATCTGGCTACTTCCATTCAAAATGTATCCATTATTACACTTGAATGTCACACTATCATTGTAGAAATATGGGGCACTATTGTTAGTGAGCTTATATCCATTTGCCACATGGACATCTGAGCACTGAACAGCAGGGAGAGAAAGTTTACAGAGAGGAGCAGGGCCACTCCAGGATCCTCTTCCTCTGTTGTCACTTGTACAACGGATAGTGCGTTCCCCAATGAGGTTGAATTGCACTCCTTCCTCTGGCCCGGGATAACACATATAGGTGACCATAGTTCCATATGGGACATCTTCTGAGGGACTCCCTGTATGTGTCCCATTGTGGATAATAGGAGGTGGTGGACAGGTGATTTCTGGAGACATAAAAAGATACTGTAGACACCTGACCCAGGGTTAGAAGTGCAGCAGTTCTGACCATGTTTCTCTGGAAGGTGTGGATGCTCATGTTGTGAGTTGTATCAAACATTATTGTGTATATAAAATTTGATTTAAATGGATTTCACTGAAAATAAGATTGGTATTGAAAATGAACATATTATGACATAATAAGAACCAATATTCACTTGTTAATTAAATTAATAATTATTTTATCACAGTTAATATGAGAATAAAAAGTACAAGTGATAGAATCATACTTTTGGAGTATATCCTATTACAATAGCTATATGGCTGACTAAGGACAGGTATTGTTGATTGAGCACCTACTTTACAATAGGAAGTTTCATCATCCAGAAGGTAGGTACAGTACCATTTTATTCTAATAACGGAAACCTGCAATTTGGTGATACTTTTACAGATGCAAGTCATATATGTTCTGCAAGTCATATATGTTGTCAAAGATCATACAGGTATTAGACAGAAGGAACAGAATTTGAGTTCATATTTGACACCAATCTCTTAATCTGTTCACTAAACCTTTGGTGTAACCCAAAGTATGGATAATGGCTTAGATAGTTATAACTTGCTATATTCTGATAATCCTAACCCACAACATAAACTTAGTAACTAAGTACATGGAATTTGATTGATTAAAGTAGAAAGAGGTGACAGAAGCAAGATGGGAAAATAGCCATAAAACTTGACACAATAATGTGCTAATTCCCATAACATAGTCTAAAATAGGACACTCATCCATCTTATACCACTTTAAGTCCTCTGTCAATTTTGTTACTCACCTTTACAAAGACGAATCTCTATAAACCAAGGAATTGTACCTTGACACAGTTGGTAAGCACTCTCACTTAACTGGGACCTAGAGACAAAGAGTCTTATCAGTTGGCCATGTGATTACCAATAAGCTAAGCAAGCACCATGGGCTCCAGAGATAGACTGACAAATTATAGGACAAATGCAACAGGAAAAAAAAATTCAGCCAACTTCAGTACATCCATCTATTTTGTAGTTCCCATGCATGGAAAAACATTGTGATAAACAATCCATGAGCACAGGACAAGGGAAGACCTTTAAGATGAACTCTTATTGCCTTTAATCCCAGCACTTGAGAGGCAGAGCCAGGCGGATCTCTGTGAGTTCGAGGCCAGCCTGGGCTACCAAGTGAGTTCCAGGAAAGGCGCAAAGCTACACAGAGAAACCCTGTTTCAGAAAAAAAAAAAAATGAACTCTTATATACAGTTTGCAGTGGGTGCTGATAAGACAGACCTCATTCAGAATGAGACATCCTTAACTCACCCTTCATCACAAGAAGAATTAACAGCTGTCCTAATAAACTGATTCTGAGGCCTCTTAAAGAGATGTGGTCCTACTGGCTTACACTCTGCAACTAAGATAAAAGATAAGGATGAGTAACAACATAAGACAATCTAAGGCAAAATATCTGCAGTTGTAGTGTAGTACCTTTGCACTGGGGGGCAGTGGGTGTCCACTTCCCCTCAGGAGTACAGTGTATAGTGTCCTCTCCCACCAGTAAATAGCCAGGGTCACAGCTGTATCTTATGGATGTTCCAGGGTCAAAGTTGAGGAACTGCCTGTCTTCTTTTTGCCCATTGATGATTTTAGGAGGAGCTTGACATTCTAAAGGAAAAATGGATACAATGAAACATTTTTAGAGTACAAAATAGAAACTGAGCCAAAGAAGTCAAAATTAATATGATAATCTCATTATTATGGCAGCTGTCTGGAACAGAGGGTATTTTGCAGTCCTTAGATAATTTCAGGTTATCATTTCTCAATCATATTTTCTTTTCTGTACTCAGGCTGCCACTGATCTATTTGGCTTCTGCTTGCTATAACTCACCTCCTGTCCCTCATCCCCACTCTCTCTTTTTCTTCCTTTTACTTTTTTTTAAACATAGGATTTTACTATGTACCCCAGGCTGATCTCAAATTCACAACCTTCTTATATCATTCTCCTCAGTTACAGCATTTTTTTGGCATGTGCCATTACACCAACTTTTCCCTTCTGAAGGAATTATCTTAGAAGACTTTATGGAAGATTTTAATATACCCCCAGGTGAAAGCTTTGGTGACTTTCCTTTGAAAAATCACTGTTAAGACAAACAAGTATTGCTCTAATATTTCCTAAAGAAATGGACAACTTAGAAACTCTAGTGTATTTTCCATAGTGGTTGAGGGAGTGCTAAGAAAGCCTTCTTTATAATTTATATCCACTATCGTATGACTGAAGGTATAGGTACTACAAAGGGCCCTGTGTAAAGTCCATAGGCCCTCCTCTAAATTTTTGAAATGATTCATCTTCTGATTATTAAACACCCACCCTTTTCACACGCTGGTACCGATGGCTCCCATTTGCCCTGGGCATTGCATCGAATTCTTCTGCTGCCCTTTAAGTTGAAGTCAGATTCACAAGACAATGTCACAGTATCATTATAGGAATATCTATCTTTTAAAATAGATATTTGCCCTCTGTCTATCTGGGGTTGCAGACATTGAACTTCAAAAGTCGAAAGTTCACAATGTGGAGCAGGGCCACTCCAGATCCCACTCTTATTACTGTTGCTGGTACAATTGATAGTATTCTCTCCAACAAGAATGAAGTTCACTCCTTTCTCTGGGCTTGGGTCACAGGTGTAGGTAACTGTGCTTCCATATGGTACATTTGCTGAAAAGCTGCCTGTATGTCTTCCATTAAGAACAGGTGGAGGTGGTGGACAGAGAATTTCTAGAAAAGGTAAAGGACAGTTATTTCTGAATCTATAATTAGTCATTCAGTCAGCTAATGCAATATTATTACAAATGAGATTTTAAAACTTTATTTTTGAGTATGTCTCCTTTGATGATTTATTAGTTCTAGTTACCAAATACACAATCTTCTTTATGTACAATAGCTCAAATTCCCTCACCAAGAGCCTGTGTCTTTGAGAAAAAGAAAGCTGCTTGCTTCATTTGACTTAAGGAAATAGTATAAAAAGGCAATTGAAGGATGTTGCAGTGCAGACCAGACTCATAAGATTTCTAGTTTGATTTTTGGTTTTTGCTGTGATCACACACACACACACACACACACACACACACACACACACACACAAATGTATGCTTATAGGAAAAAGGACATGCTTATAGGAAAGCCAAGGATGCAGTGTATGTGGACCCCTGTATTTCCTTACAAACCACCATTATCTTACCTACCTTTACATACTGGCTTCTTGGTCCAAATGGCTTTCTGTTCAACAATTACACACTGACTAGAAGGTTGTCCTTGTAATCGGTACCTGGAGACCGGGGTTGGAATTTAGTACTATTAAGCAGTTTGTGCTGGAAAAACTGGTAAGCTTGACTTCAAATCTAGTCTCTACAGCTACTCTTTTATTAGTATTCCCTTTCACTACCTCATTCCAAATAATTCCTGAATAACATCCAGAATTTTCCATGATCTTCCCTCTATAGGCTTTATAGTTTACAGCAGGCACGTATAATCCAAGTGCTTTAAATTTTAAAGACATTCCTGACACTCACCCTTCATTACAGGAATAGTACACAGTTTTGCCAACCTGAAGACTCAGAGGCTCTTTTATTTGCCCATTGAGAAACTGTCCTGGAGGTTCACACTTGGCCTCTAGGAAAAAAATGACAAGAATAAGAAATAAATTGTGGAAAATATCAGGCCAGCCCCAGTAGATAGTGAATTTAAGGTACCTTTGCATGTGGGGATGACACCATCCCAGTCTCCTGAAGATAAGCACTTAACTGTCTTTTGTCCAATAAGCAAATAACCAGGATCACAGCTGAATGTCACAGACAACCCTGCCACAAACTGGCCAACATGCTGTCCTGTGTGGTTTCCATTGTGGATCATGGGAAGTGATGGGCACTCTAGAGGGAAATCTTTATACATACACATAGGGGAAAAAGCCATCAGATGATATATCCTTATGAATCTAGATGCCAGTTTAGGACACAGATCTAAATAAATAGCATGCAGTCTGTGGTAACCAGTCACCATTAACTTTCAACTCATTCCCAACCAGATATGGCTTAGTTGTTCCTTTTTATGCAAAAACTATTACAATTTTTGGGAGGACATGGTCTCAATATGAAACCCTGGTAGGCCTGGAACTCTCTACATAAATCAAGATACTTTTGAACACACAGATCCATCTGCCTCTGCCTCCCAAGTGTGGTTAAAAGTCTGTACCACCACACCCAGCTTTATTGTGTCATTTTCATCTTTAATTATATTATATGAATTACTTTTACCTTGAGAGAAATTTCAGAGAGAAAGGTTCAGTTTTATTCATCTTTAAGCCTATCATTCAGAGGATTATCTTAATAGACATTACTAATATAGTTTATTGGTATATAATATATAACATGTATATAAATATGTACATTATGTATAATATATAACATGCTAATTTCTTTTTATTCCATGGCACAATATATATTTGATGTTTTTTCATTTGACTATGTATATGTAACACAAATCTTAAAAGGTCTTATTAAAAAAAACCTGGGGCAGGTATTGGGGTGAAAGCTGAAAGATCAGAGAGCAAGCCAGCCACATCTTACCTCTAGGAAATCCTCAGCCAAAGAGAGAACTACTTCCTGTATACTTACACCTATAGACCTGTTGGTGCCCTGCCATCTTCCTTCCTCTCTCTGCCCAGCTACATCACTTCCCCTTTCTGCCCAGCTCTATCACTTCCTGTCTGTCTGTATAGATCTCTATGGTTAATTAGTGCTGGGATTAAAGGTGTGTGCTACTACTGCCTGGTCTCTATGTTTAATATAGTGGCTGTTTCTTTCCTTTGATCCCCAGATAAGCTTTATTGGGGTACACAAATAAAATATCACCACATTTCCCCTTTTTGTTTAAAATAAAAAAAATAGATGATATTTTACTAGCCAATTCAAATGCAGATACCTTAGAAAGAATGTTTGAAGAAGTAAAGAAAATTTTGCCTTGTTAGGGATTACAAATTGCTCCTAAAAAGTTACAAAGAGGAGATTCTATTCTATTCCTCGGCGTTTCTATAAATACCTTAGAGCAGAGACTGTCAGGACCCGTTGGAATAGGTTCCAGGCCCTCTCGAGGCTATCCTGTATTTTCCATCTGTTTATTTCCACATTCTAAATCCTTCTATCTAATATTTCCTGCTGCTTGCACTCAAGAAAACTCTGGGGAACTGTAGGGCTGATGGGTAAATGCCCCACAGAATGGCACCATGAGAAGGGACTAAAGAAAAAAAAGGGGAGGGGGACTAAAGACAAATGTACAGGGACTAAATACAAAGTAATAGGGACTAAAGACAAAGGAAAATAATAGCAATGTTTAGTTTTATTACAGAGTTTTGGTGAAAGTATGAGTTAATCTTTGCCAGTTGGAAAAAAAGGGACATGTCCGGTGTTGTAATGGAATATACATGGCAGGGGGTTCTATCCTCGAGAGAAAAGGAAAAAATGGACTGGATGTCTGATGCTGCAGTGCAAAAACCTCCTCTATCAAGATTTGTATCTTCTCTTTCTCAATTTCTATCTGTGAAAAATAAGTATAAGGTATAGTGCAGTAATACAGTGTAGGAAAAATTTAGAAGTGTAAGACCGTGTAGAAAAAATTTAAGATAAGTAAGGCAACTAGATAGAAAAACTTCAATTTTCTAACTTTGGGGGTTTTATATGCAAACTGGAGGAAATACTTTCTTTGAGCCTATCCGGCAGAAAAAAAGATTCCTATGGAAGCTTTTTGGCTAGGGACAGTTGAAATGCTAAGTCCAAGTGACAGCACAAAGTGATTTCCCCCTGAGGCAAAAATGCAAGTGTAAGAAGCCAAAAAATGTAAAGTTCAGAAGTTTTGGGAAAAGTTGGTCTTTCTCTTCAGAAAAAATCTTTCTCTTAAACTTAAAAACTTGGAAAATTTGGAAAAAATCTCTAAAAAGCCTTAATCTTTCTCTCTTAAACCAAAAGCTCTCTTAAAAAGCTTAAAAACTAAAGCCTTTAACTCTTTCTCTCAGAAGGACAAAAATTAGAATCACCTGAAAATATTAGTATGGGAATCACCTGTGATTAGCTTTAAGAGAAAACAACAAACCTCTTAAGACAGCTAAAGTTATTTCTTTCAAGCTTTAAAAATCCTCCCTGCAATGCAGGAGGCAGGTATGGAGTTCCTAAAAACCACTAAGCTCTGTCTCTTTAAGCTAGTAAAAGACAATGGGTCAGAGAACCCTGAGGGAAATGCTTGGGAGAGTGTAAGTGAGGAGCCATAAAGAGCCCAATAGGGCAGGAAACTGTTTACTGTGAAAAGCAATAAAGCCAAGCCTTTCAGTTATAGCTGAGCTGAGGCATCGAGAGTTTTGTTTCTGAGTGGACACTTGTTGAATGAAAGGGTGCTCCTAATTGCCCTAACACAAAGATCCCTTGAAGTCCTTGCTTCTGACCAACAACCCAGAGGCAACTGGGTTGGAGTGCATTTCAGGGATACTAGGATTCCTGCAGTTGTAAACAACTTTCTGGAGAGCACAGCTGAGGCAGGAAGGTGCAGGACTCAGGGGAAAACTGCTAATGAACAAAGCTAAAGCCAGCAGGAAGGGCACAGTCGCCCACTTTCCTGCAAGTCCCGGGTTGTTAGGTGGGGCTATGCAGTGTCCACAGCTGCAAAAAAGAAATCTGAGAAAAGTTTTCCTATCAGAGAAAGGACCTTTCTGTGAAAGCAATAAAGCTGAACTGTGTCTGATGCAGTTGGGCTGCCAAGTCAGGAACACTGTCTGGGGAAAGAGCCCAGCCAGGGCAGAACAGAGAACTAACCAGGAGTAAAGGTATTTTTTTTCTATCAGAGAAAGCATCTTTCTGAAAAACAAACAAACAAACAAAAAACTTTGTTTCAACTGACTCTGGTGAGAGAAGGGAGTGTAGCCCTAAGGGATGATTGCCTCAGTTGATAGCTCTGTCTGAGCACAGAAGGAACAAACACAACCCACTGAGGGACTGGGTCAGGTGAAAGGCCTGATGAAGGAAGTGCACCTGTCCTAATGAGAGCTTAGAGATGGCAAAAACCTCCCTTGTCAGAAAAGCAGAAGCTTCATTTTCAATCTGTACACAAACCACACAGACCCTGAAAATAGAGACGGACTAAAGCCCCTACCTTCAGTAGCAGGGAAAGCTGCCACTGTAGTGTCGAAAATGTTTCTGGGGCAGAGGGAATAAACTGAGACCAAACTGGGAACTGTCCGGGAGAAAGAGTCTTTGAAAAAGAAATGGAGAAGGGACAAATTCCTCCCCAGAAAATGAAAGCTGCTAAGAGTTTGAGGCAGATTTGTAGGGGAAAAAGCCCTTACCTCCAGAGGCAGCTAGCAGAGGAACAGAACCACAGCCTGAGATATCTGAAGGTCTGCATCTGGGGTGGAGGGGGGGGGGGGAGTTTGGGATAGGCAAAATGAGATGAAGATCTATCAGTGGGAGAAAATCTCTCTGAAGGAGTATGGAAAAGTTCTGTTGCAAATGATTTTGTTTTTCACTGACTGGCTAAGAAAAAACACAAGCCCCAAGAGGAGTTGCTATCAGAAATGCACACCTCAATGCATGCTAACAAGGCAGGTGCAGTTCTGATTCAGGGCGGTGTCTGATAAAGGAGAGACAGCTGTTAAGGCCAGCTCAGAACAGAAATCTCCCAATGTCCCGTAGTTGAAAACTTAAAACGCTTGGTTCAAATCTCCCATTGCAAAAATAAAAACTTTGAAAGCAAGGCCAGTAAAAGAGACAAGAAATCTCCCTATCTCCTGTAATTGAAAATGCAAAAAGCTTGGTTCAAACCTCCCAGGCAAGAACTTTGAAAGCAAGCCCAGTAAAAAAGAACTAGAAGTTGACTTTCAGACCTGAAAAGAACTATGGGAAATGAAGTCCAAAAGCTAGCTTGTTAACAGTGAGCTGATGAAGAGAAATGCAGTCTGGGAAAGGTAGTTTTTCCACAAAAAAAAAAAAAAAAAAAAAAAAAAAAAAAAAAAAAAGGCGAAATGCCCTGAAAGACTTTTGTCAGCTCATAATACGTTCATAGTAAACTTAAAATACAGCTTTTAAAAGAATAAGGAAGAGGGAGGAAAATCCTCTAGAATTTCTTGAATGTTAGTTCCAAGGAAAGACTGTAAGAATACAAAAGTCAGAGCTATGCCACTTTTTGGCTTTACCAGCTCCTCGAGAAAATGACTTATTTACCCTATAACTGTGCAAAGTTTTTATGGTAGTTGGATGACAAAAATCTACCTATAAGAGCAAACAAGCCACTTAAAAACCCTTTAAAAAAACCAAGAGAAAGCAGTTTATACACTGAACATTGTTTTAGATATGAAGAAACGTATGTGAAAATAAAAAAGTTTTTTGCCATTTGAACAAACAGGGTGCAATGAATGATTCCTTGGCAAATATAATAAGGGGATAAGAAAACAGGCATTCAAAAAGAAATGACTGCTTTATTGATGGGAAACAAACTTCAGAAAATCTAGCTGTCTTACAAAAGAGTTGCTTCACCTGAAAGTCCCTTATAAAAAATAAATTCTAAATATCACAGCTTCTAACAATAGTTAAAGCTAATGAAGTGAAATGATGAAAATGTTCTTTTCTCTGAGTAAGCTAATGAAGAATATGTTTCATGAAAGAACATCTATGTTCTTGAATAGTAGTTTTGGTGAAAATATTGGGCTGATAAAAATCTATCAGAAACATCAGCATTGTTAAAGAACTCATGGCAAATACAGCTTTAAAAAATTAAGATGGGGTAAGATTGTATCACAGTTTGAGTATGAAAAGCAGCTAATTCAATGCTCTTGATATTAAGGTTCCATCTTGCAGTCTAGGGATAGGAGTATAAGGAGACCTCCAGACTGCTGAAGAGTTTAAAATGTTTCAGCAATGTTTTCAGATCTGCTGAAAGTTGCAGGTCTTGGAACCCCACTCCAATTTAGACAACTATCCTCTTCTGTTGGGAAATTGACTGTTATGGAATGATAGCTAAGTAATTCAGAAACAGAATATTCCTTACAAGTTTTTTCTTTTTTGGGGGTTTACTGTAAAAGGAGATAGCTCTTAATAGAGTTGTTATAAACAATCTGAAATGTTTATCAACAGAACTCACTAAACCACAGAGTTAAGAAAGCCATTAAAGGAAGACTCTTGTTTCAAAAGAACTCTCAGAAATATCAAAGCTGTCTATAAGCTCTGAACTTTAGAAATGATGTGCGCACTTCCTGTCTAGTTAAGAGAATTTTTCTAATAGAGATAGTGATAATAATTAAGAGTATGAAGTAGAAAATTATTCTGTCTTGTTAGAAAATGTTAAATCTCTTTAAGTGTTAAGAAATCTTTAGGTGTTTGCTAAATTAGATATGTGCTAATGGAAGCTCTGTAGTGTTTGCTTAATAGTTCTTATGAATATAAGTTTGTAAAATAGATCTATAGAATTTAAGAATATAAGCTTGCAAGAAGTATCTAAGGTAGTCCTAAGACATGTAGTAATAAACTTGTAAGAAGTAAAGATTCAGGGTTGGAGAGATGGCTCAGAGTTTAAGAGCACTGACTGCTCTTCCAGAGGTCCTGAGTTTAATTCCCAGCAACCACATGGTGGCTCACAACCATCTCTAATGAGATCTGGTGCCCACTTCTGACCTGCAGTCATACATGCTGTATACTAAATAAATAAATCTTTAAAAAAAAGTAAAGATGCTAGTTGTAAATGTAAGTTTAAATAAGAATATAAGAAATAAATAGGAAGTATATTTGCTAAAGTAGTCTTATAGTTTCCTTAAGTATAAATAAATATGTGCTATATGTGAGTTTGTAAAAAAAAAAAAGTGTAAATGTTGAGTGTGAGTTTATGCTTAAGCATATGTTATATGTGAGTTTGTAAAGTATAAATGTTGAGTGTGAGTCTATGCTTAATGTTTATGGTGAAAGAACCTGAGACACAGACGTTAGGGTACTAGTAGACTACAAAGCAGGCAGTCTGAATGGTTTCGAAAGTTCCAGAAGCCACTAAGAAGCTAAGAATGGCAAATGCCATAACAACCACAGACAAGGCATCTGCAACTGAGATCCATGAAAAATCAATGCAACACAGAAAAACCTGAGCTAACAGCACAAACGGTGCAATTTAAAATATTACTGTAGCTAAAAATGTCTCCAGCTTGAGAATGAAAGTTACAGAGACGCTTGTTTGAACAAAAATTGTTAACTGCAAAAAAGTTTTGGTTGCAAAACGCTTCTATTTGGAGGTGAAAATCTGATACCAGAATTTGCCTTTTTTTTTTTTTTAAACTTTTTGAACTTAAAAAAAAATGAGATAAAACTACAAAAAGGATTTTGGTTATGGATTTCTTCATATTTGGAAGGCTAGTACCAGAATTTATTATTTGAATTTTGGGACTTAAGAAATGAAATGAACAATAGTGATTTCATTGCAATGGGATAATTTTGAATTTACTTATAGTAATAACTTAGGAACTGTTTTCTGGAATTATTTGTGTTAAAAATGGAACTGTTTGCCGGGCAGTGGTGGCGCACGCCTTTAATCCCAGCACTCGGGAGGCAGAGCCAGGCGGATCTCTGTGAGTTCGAGGCCAGCCTGGTCTACCAAGTGAGTTCCAGGAAAGGCGCAAAGCTACACAGAGAAACCCTGTCTCAAAAAACAAAAAACAAAAAACAAAACAAAAAAAAATGGAACTGTTTAAATGAAGAAATTTGTTTCTACCTAGACTCAAGATGCAGTTTTGTGTATGGATATATGCTTTATTATTTGGTGATTCGTGCATTGTTCTGTGTTAAAAATGAAATTGTTTTATGGAACTGTTTATGTAAAATGGAATTACCTATGGAACTGGTTTTGTGTTACAAATGGAACTGTTCGTATGGAAAACTTTGGGTTTTCTAACTAGGCTTGAGATTTTGTTTAAAAAGAATTACAAAGAAAAGGGAGAAGTAATATTCCTTAGTCTATTTAATTTAAAAATATTTTCTTGTTATTTGAGTGGATTAATGTTATGTTTTGTTAGTAAGAAATGCAAAGGGGTATACTAAGAGATTACTCTAAAGTATAAAGAGTTTTATTAAGAAACTGCTTTTGGATGTTTTGCTAAAAGTTTTCAAAGTGTTAATGGTTAGATTGAGAATATTGCTTTTCAATATGGGTTTGTAGGAATTGTGTAAGTTTGGGTTTTCTTAGCTAGGTTTGAGATTTTGTTTTAAAAAAATGTAAAGAAAAGGAGGAGTTATGAGTGAATTAAGGTTGAATGTATGTTTGCTTGCACTCAAGAAAACTCTGGGGAACTGTGGGGTTGGTGGATAAATGCCCTGCATTTAGGATATAAAATAGTTCTACAAAAGATTAGATCTCAAAAGGTGCAAATTAGGAGAGATCAATTACTGACTCTTAATGACTTTCAAAGATTATTCAGAGACATTTCCTATCTAGGGACTGATTTTTTTACGGGGTGAAAAATGATGAACTGAGTAATTTGTTCAAAACCTTAGGGAATGACAAGGACTTAAATAGTCCAAGAGAATTATCAGCTGAAGCTGAGAGAGAATAGCCTTTGGTGGAAAAGAAAATACAGGATGCACATGTGGATCGTGTAGATCCAAAGCTTGATTGAATTTTGGTTATTTTACTCTCTAAGCATTCTCCTACAGGAATTTTAATGCAGAGGGAAGATACTATATTGGAATAGATATTTATACCAAATAAAAAGAGTAAAAAATTAAAAACTTATGTGGAAAAGATCTGAGTTGATTTTAAAAGGAAAATTGAGACTTCGTCAATTAGCAGGAATAGACCCAGCAGAAATTGTAGTACCTTTAACTAAGACTGAAATTGACAAATTATGAGCAGAAACTGAACCTTGGCAAGGAGTTTGCAGTAATTTTTTGGGAGAGATTAACTGCAAATGTCCCTAAAGCAATACAATTAAAAGAGAGCTAACTAGATCCTGCCTTGAATTGTATGGGAAAGATGCATATCTGGATTTGGTACATTTTGTACAGGTGCAAGCAAACAAGGAAAGGCACGTCACAAATCAGAAAAATTAAGTAAAATGGTTCAAAGTCCTTATAATTTGGTTCAAAAATTGGAATTATATGCTATTCTGATGGTATTAATGGATTTTTTGGAAGCTCTCAACATAGTTACTGACTCTCAGTATGCTGAAAGAATGGTCTTACATATTGAGACTGCAGAATTTATCCCTGATCAGTCAGAATTAACTTTGTTATTTATTCAGTTACAAGAAATCAGAAATAGGAGTCATCCCTTATATATAACTCACATCTGATTCCATGGGTCTACCAGGACCTCTAGTACAAGGTAATGATGAGATTAATAAACTATTGATAGGAAATGTGCTGGAGGCCTCAGAATTTCATAAAAAACATCATGTCAATAGTAAGGGTTTAAAAAAAGGATTTTTCCTTAACCTGGCAACAAGACAAGAAAATTACAAGGAAATGTCCTACTTTTCCTGATTATTTTACAATCAAACTCTACTACCAGCAGGATGTAGCCCAAAGGGTACTCAGAGGAATGAAATTTGGCAGATAGATGTGTTTCATTTTGTAGAATTTGGAAAACTGAAATAGTACAACACACCATTGATACTTTTTCAGGATTTCAATGGGCAAATGCTCTGAGTTCTGAAAAGGCTGATTCTGTAATCAGGCATTTACTAGAAGTTATGACCATCATGGGTATACTTGTACAAATTAAAACTGGCAATGCTCCAGCATATGTCTCTGGTAAAATGAAACAATCTTTTGCTTATTACAATATAAAGTATATTACAGGTATACCACATAATCCTACAGGCCAAGCAGTCATAGAAAGATCAAATTAAACTCTAAAGGATATGCTAAATAAACAGAAAGCAGTAACAAAAACTCCCAGAAATAGATATATAATGCTATACTAGCTTTGAATTTTCCCAGTGCTAATGAGAAAGGAACAATAGCTGTAGAGAGACATTGGATAATAGAAAAAAACTACCAAATTAAATCAGCCTATATACTTTAAAGATGTGCTGACCTCAGAATAGAAACTAGGATATGTACTCTGTTGGGGATGAGGTTTTGCTTTTGTTTCTACAGGAGAGAAAAAGCTATGATACCATCAAAATTGATAAAGGTTAGATATGAACAAGAGAGACCTCTTAATTAGAAGAGGTGATAACTCATCAATCAGCATGACCATTCAATTTAAACTAACTTATACCACTAACAAATGCTTTTCATTTAATCATATATAACTTGCCAAAAAGGAACCTCCCCAAAGTTAGGTTTGGGGAAGTGTTTTTGTTTTGTTCTTTCAGGAGAATGAAGGCTAAGGAATCTGAAGAATACTGAACAAATGAGACATCCAAAGAAAAAGGACAGATCATCCAGAAAAAATGTCCCAAGAAAAAAATTAAGTTGACCTATTGGTATATCACATATAAAATTTCGTAAGTCTTCCTAAATGTTTGTTTCTGCTGTTCTCTACAGACTCATAACACAAATAGTCTTTATGTAGTCCCAGTTCAATTAAAAATTAAAGCTGGCTTTGGAGTTGGAGCATGGCTCTTTCCTTCTCTAAACCCAAGCATGCTTCTTAAAAAGACAATCCAAAAATCTTTGTATCATGTCGGAAGAGCCATCTGTTGTGGGATGAAGAAAAATCAAAATTAAGGGACTATTCTATTGCTACTAATCTAATAATTCTTTGGTTTTATTTTGACTCTTTAAAACATTTCTTAAGGTATGAATTTTATATCAAAATTTATAAGATTATATATATATATATTATTTTTCAACTTTTGTCATGATATTAGTGGTCATATAGAGTACTAACTAATCCTAGAAAAATGGCTTCATCTGGCTTCCTGTACATGACTTCTGGTTTGAGTTTCTATCAGTTTTATGCAGGGAACCATGACCATGCCTAACAATGACTTTGAAGTCTCTAAAAAGATGATGGAGCACCACAACAACAATTCCATTAGCATGATGATAATACCACTAAAATGACAAACACTACCCAGAGATCAACTTTGGACTACAAACTGCTCAGGACAATTTTAAGATGGCTAGCTGAGATGATTCAGCCTCACAGACTTCTCGAGCAAGGACTTGAGACAAGCCTTCATTTTCACATTATGCAGAGACTGGACAACAAATGATAGAGCTGCCTCTCCCAAGACTTTTCTTTTCAGGGTCCCCTAAAGGTACCTTTGCCCCCAGACAGCAGGAAGTAATTTTAAGAACACAATGCCCACATTCCCAAGAAGTAGAGTGTAGTGGGTAGCCATTCCAGCTTGGATATGGAAGTTCCAACCCCCATTGAGACTCTGGCAACTGTCATGCCTATGAGGGGGCGCCAGGGGAGGCGCCAATGGGCCAGCGCTCTCTCTGTGTGCTCTCTCTGTGCACTCTCTCTGTGCTGGGACACTGAATGTTGGCTACCCACTACAGTAGAGTGGGTGATTTTTGGTCTTTCAATGGGTTTTGAATAATTGTCATTGTTTAGGATGGTTGGTTACAAGTTGCTATTGTTAATGGTCAGAAAAAAATGCTAAACAAAGGGAAGATTAGATTTAAGATTCTTGTTTAAAAAAAAGAAAAAAGGGGGTATAGATAAGAGTTAGATTATTGAATCTACTCTGAAAGAAAAAAGGGGAGATATAGGTATGATATAGATAAAAAGGTACATTATTGAATCTACATTTCAAAGGCACCAATTTTAAATATTGTACATATGATTGGATTTTTGCATATTGTATACAAATTACATATATTGATACAAATTTGAGATTGATTTTTTTAGAAAATACTATACATATATTTCTAATCTTGTTCATGGCATTGTACCTATACAGTTCATTTAACAATGTAATACAATTTTCTAGTTATTATTACCAACTAATTAGGATAATAAAGAAATGCAGGTTAGTAGCTAGTTATTACACTCAAACTTATAGTCATATTAGTTATGTTTTCAAGGTCAAGCAGAAATATATTTTAGATAGACAAGTCATCTTCAAACACTTCAGAGATCTGCAGAATATGGCATTTAAGATGTTTTAATAACAGATTTTTTTTTCCTTTTTTTATGACAATGAGTCATGTCTGCTCCTGGCAGCACCAATCTTCTTCAGAGAAGATGATGGGCATTAAAGAAACTCCATATGGAGTTTACTATATTTGTGGCAAAAGTTAGCCACTGGGCAAGAAAATGCTCTTGCATTGACTGCTGATAGTATGCTGTCCAAAATGAACAAGCAGGACACAAAAGAAAAGACTGATGATTCTTGCCAAGACAAGGTAGGAAAGCTCTTTAGCAATCCTGCTTTGCAGAGGAGTCTGTCAGATATGCTAAGCCTGTGGGCTGAAGATGGATGCCCAATGTTATAGAGGAACTTGGATGACTGTTCAGCCAGCTAGCTGTTTCTGTCATAACTCATATTTTTTGGAGGTTGCTTGTTTGCAATTCCTGTTTAACTAGGTAATATGATTTCCTTCTCGAGTCTCTGAGGGAGCTGAAGATTAGATAGTTAGAGTTTTCCTTGTTAACAATTTCAGAAAAGAAACTCACTAAAGAAGTGTAAAGTGTATAAATTTGAAAGACATCAAAAAATAGTTTGGTAATGCAAATTAGGATAGAAGTAAATTAGATACAATCCTTTGGATTCACAAAAATAGGATAGATAATGGAATACTTTCTCTGAATATGTTAAATGCAAATGGACTAGACATTGTTGATGTATTTATTGCCTGTATATATTGTATATAGTTAGTACTTATTGTATATAGTTTTTCTTATATTAGTTATAACTTTTTTATTTTAAATAAACAAAGGGGAAATGTGGTGATATTTTATTTGTGTACCACAATAAAGCTTATCTGGGGATCAGAGGACAAACCCAGCCACTATATAAAACATAGAGGTCAGGCAGTGGTAGCATACCACTATGTTAACCATAGTGGTAGCATACCCAGCACTAGTTAACCATAGAGGTCTGGAGGTCTATACAGACAGACAGGAAGTGATAGAACTGGGCGGAGAGAGGAAGGAAGATGGCAGGGTACAGAAAGTCAGATAGGTGTAAGTATACAGGAAGTAGCTCTCTCTTTGGCTGAGGATTTCCTAGAGGTAAGATGTGGCTGGCTTGCTCTCTGATCGTTCAGCTTTCACCCCAATACTTGGCTCCAGGTTTTATAATAAGACTGTTTAGCAATTCATGTTACATATATAAGTTCACCTAAATCTTTAAGGTTTGTTTTCCACAGACAATCCAATTTGAGATTACTGGTTAATCAACCTACTGATATATAAGTGAAATAAATATAATTTGTGGTACTAGGATTGAACTAGGCAAGCCCTCTGTCACTGAGTTATATCCATAATCCCTTTTGTTACTTTGTATTTTGAGACAAGATCTGGCTAAATTGCCCACACTGACTTTAAAATCACAATGTGGCCCAGGCAGGCCTTGAGCTTGTAATCTCTTACTTTAGACTCTTGTGAAGCTGAAATGACAACTCTGTGCTCCCAGGTTAGAGTGAATCATATTTATAAACAATATAGCACTTCCTAAGTTCTATAATCTATTTAGAATTTATAGATTAATTATATTAAAAATTTTGATAGTAATTTTGTCAAATACTGACAATTTCTGTACTCACAGAATTAAACTTTGGATTTAGGTTTATTAGCAATATAAACCAGATGAAAGAGAGTTAAACTTTCACAGTAGTCTCTATTTTTAAAGTTAGTTGATTTGAAATGCTACAGCCCGGGAGGTGGTTTGAGTGAAGAGTAGAATCATTTGTGAACATGTTTGCAGAGGCAACCCAGCATGGGGAATGGGTTCCCAAAGCCATCTCAAGCTCCAGGGACAAGACCTACACAATTCTCCCTTTGGGAGCATGCAACAAATGATCTTCCCATAAATGGAAGATCATAGTCTTTAGTGGAGTTCTACTTCCATACTCAGCACTCTCATAGGCTGGCAGGTCCCAGCTCTTAATGGAGCTTTGCTTCCATCCTCAATGCTCTCACAATCTGGTAGACCCCAGGCCCTTGACTAGGTTTTATTTCCACACTTACCGCTCTCACAGATTGGTAGTGGTGTTGGTCCCCACATTTGATTTGCTTGGCACCAGACTGTTTTGCTTCCTTTCATGGTGAAGTTGGCTTTACAAGTAAATGTCACAGAATCACCATGTCTGAATGGTGGTCTAGATTTTCTGTCTTTGAATCCTCCTGGTACTCTGGGCTCTGAGCATTCAGAGTTTCTGTTCAATTTTTCACATACAGGAGGAGCTTTATCCCAAGTGCCACTCGCTTGATCTTTACTTATACAAAAAATAGTCTTTTCTCCAATGAGGCGGAAGCCAGGTAAACAATTGTACACCACAAGAGTTTGAAGGGGTATGGGAACAGTGTAATGGGGTATCCGAGCATTTTCAACTTTAGGAGGATGGTCACAAGAAATCTCTGAAAAGTAGAAAAGAGACCAGGTCAGCATATTGATCATTTAAAACTAAATAAATAAAAGTTCCAAGTATAGATAAAATCACTTTCCCAGAAATATACTTAGAAATTGAATGCTTTGTTATGATTTTACTTATAGTTTGTTCATTTCCAAATGTGTAAGTTCTTACCTCTTTCTTGATCCTTGTCAAAGAAATCAAGATAAATCACCTTAACCAGAAAAGGAAATAGAATTGGTCCCCAAATCTATCTAGTCTGTATTTTCAGGGATTATTTCTATAATTTTTTACTCTAAACACTTTTAATAAATAAAAGGCAAACTTAAAGTTTGTTAATGACATGCTAATTGCATGTAGGGAGCCAACATGGACTGATTTGGGCTCAATAGTCCTGGTTTCAAATCCTCTCTGTCATTCAATAGCTGTATGACCTTAGGCAAGTTGTGTACCCTCCCTTAGCCTCAGTTTCCCAGTCTATAGTTCAGGCTATATAAGGTATGATAAAAATATAGTGAGACAAAAGCATGTGAAATAGGCATGTCCACTATCCAAAGCACACTAGTCATTGAGTGCCTGTTTAAAACACACAGCCAGGTTGCGGGTAGCATAGTCACATTAGATACTGTTACCAAAGACACTGCAGCCTCATTACAAGTCATTTGTGACCCCTTAATGCCAGATTCCTTTGAGAAAACCATTTGAATATTGATTTCATATTCTTTATATTTCTTGGTCGCATAAGGATATTAGTTATTAACAGTTACTATGACATATACATATCTTTTCTGGGTAAGCTGCAGAATAAAGAGAAAGTTGTCAATGTATTTCCAGTAATGTCCATTTGGCCCTAGGTAGAGCTCTTCAGTACAAGAAATGACATATGGAGGCACAACCAGAGTTTTAGTACACTAGAAAGGGTTATGCTTGGTTTTGTTACGGGTAACTTCCAGAGCCTTTATTACTTTATTTATAGAACCACAACTTAATATGTTAACAAGTGAAAAATTTTAATACTTTTTCCTGCATTTTAAACAGAGAAAAGTGACTAATGTTTCTTTAAAGTACATAATTGGGTGACATATTTTATTTAATAAGTGTATGGTATGGGAAAACAGAATAAAGAGATAAGATCCATATTTGATTATTCTTATTTTCTACTCACGTTCACAGACAGGAAACTTATTATTCCAGATTACTGTCTCTCCTTCTGGGACACACTGACTAGAAGATTTGCCATTTAACTGGAACCTTAAACAATAAGGAGCACCAAATCATCACTAGAACAAACCACTTTTCAATTGTACAAAGTGAATCACTTCTCTCAAGTATTTATAGAATGGTATGGATTTTAAAAATATTTCTGGCTTAAGAAAAAGCCACAATTATTTGTGAATCTGCTCCACTGAACAATGAATCAATAAATAATGGATTAAAACATACTAAAAATACATCTTTTTTTTTTTTTTTTTAGAATTCTCCCTCTCCTGTTTGGCATCCAAATATCAGGATTATCTTGATCATTTTGAGGAAAACAGTCTCAATTTCTATAGAGAAAATAGCAAAGACCTTGTTTCCCAACCTTATTCTAATGAGTCTCACTAAATCCAAATTTTATATTCATTCTGCATATCAGGAGTCTTAATTTGTGAACCAAAAGTTTGCAATTCTAGACGATGAAATGACATTTCCTACTTTTGCTGGTGAAGCACAAAATATATATACTTGAAGAAAATAAAAAGGAATTGGTTAATGACAGAGTTCTTAGTCAGAAAAGGTCAAGAAAAGGACAGAAAACAAGACAGTAAAAACTTAACTATCTTCAGAACTCACACTTTGAAATCCTTATGGGAAACAGTCAGTGGAGGACCTGTTGCTTCACACTCACCCTTGATTACAAACAAAGGAAACCTCTGCCCCAAGCTGGAGATTAGGAGGAAGAAACACCTGGCCATTGAGAAGTTGGTTTGGAATGACATCACATGATTTCACTAGGAAAGAAGAGAAAAGGCTTGCACATGAAGAGTCAGGAAACAGTTGTGTTTCCTCTGAATAGAGCAGAAGCTCTAGGCACCTTCACATGTTGGGGCTGCATGGCTCCAGGTTCCCGAGGATGTACACTGCACAAGTTTAGTTCCAATGAGAGTATAGCCAGGTTCACAGCTATATGACACTTCCTGGCCAACAGAAAAGAATTCCTTATCTTTTTTGTTATAATCGCCATGGTGAATATTTTGAGGTGGTAGACATCCTGAGAAAAGAACAGGACCAGAAAGTCCTTTTATTTCTGCAATAAGAACTTTATTCTTTATAACTTAGAGCTATCTTGGGTTTAGTCGGGTGGGATAAAGATGTTCATGGCAACTCTCCCACACTAAGGCAGAGAGTGGGGTCATAGAGTGAGGTTAATGTGCCTTTCTCGGCCCAGATATGGAAAGTCATATGTCTATCTGCTTTCTCTTTCTTGATCCATGCCAGGAAATATTACTTTTACTCATTTTTCACTTTATTCTACTAAAAAATCTGAGATATCCTTCCACCAATAGGATAGACAAGGACCAAATAATACCAGTTTCCCCACCCAAATCTGCCACATCCTTTTTACTCCAAAAACAAGGTTCATGAGGCTTCTGAGTTTTGTCGTCAGGCTTTTAGAAAGGCAGACAATTCACATTAGGAGGAGAAGGAGAGAATGTGGGCCACAGGCTCATGATAACTAACTACCAGCCTTTTTCCACAAAATTATATTTCAGTATCAAGTTGGATGTCTACAAAATTTGGAATCAAATTCTTATCTTAGTCAATTCCATATTTCAATATGGTCTATATGAAGTTTATTTTATCCTTATTTGAATACAATATAACCATTAAAAACTCTAATGATCAACTTTTGTACTGGGTTTTAAAATTATTGGGTTTTAAAATTCTTTAAAAGGCATAATTGTACATATTTATAGATACCATGTGATATTCAGATGAGTATGTATACTATGTAATATGAAATTAAGGGCAAATATATCTGTCTTCTAAAACATATCATTCCTTTGCAGTGAAAACTTTCAAAATCCTTTGTTCTAGATTTTAAAATATATACAACAAACTATCATAATATACAGTGCGAATTCTCTTTGTAGGGACACCACAACTTATTTCTCCTATCTAATCTGACTTTTATCTCCATTCTTAACAGCATTTGATATATTGTGTAGAAGTGGATTCCGGTCCTCAAGCTTGTGTGTGTGTGTGTGTGTGTGTGTGTGTGTGTGTGTGTATGTTTGTTGGAGTATACATCGACACACAAGCATATAGAGGACATTATCTTTTTTTTTTTTTTTTTTTGATTTTTGGAGACAGGGTTTCTCTGCGTAGCTTTGCGCCTTTCTGGACTCACTTGGTAGCCAGCTGCTCGAACTCACAGAGATCGCCTGGCTCTGCCTCCCGAGTGCTGGGATTATAGCGTGCCCGCCACGCCGGTTATCTTTTTTTTTAAATGAGAGAAGGCTTCTCAATGGGAAGTGCAGCTCACCAACTAAGCTAGACTGGATGGTCAACAAGCCTCAGGGATCTGTCTGTCCCTGCCTCCCGAATTCTGAGATTATAAGCATGTGCCACCACGTGATGCTTTTTTATATAGGTTCTGTGTTAAGCTCAAACCTTCACACTTGTACAATTAACACTTTATACACTGAGCCATCTCCCCAGTTCTATATTTTGGTTTTTTTTTTTTTTTGAGAAATCATTTTACCTGAAGAGAAGTCATATGTCATTGTTGTTTAATTTGCATTTCCCTGATGATTAGTAATGTTAAACGCTTTGCCATATATTTATTGTCCATTTTATTTGAGAAATGTCTAATGTCCACTTTGAAGTTAGATTTCTTTTGTTCTATTGAGTGGTTTCAGTTCCTTATATATTCTATGTACTAATTCCTTATCAGATGTATAGTTTGGAAATATTTTTCTCATTCTGTATGATCTCTCTTCACTCTATTGTTTGACTTATCATAGAGAAACCTTTTATTCTGTACCATTTATCTATTTTCACCACTGTTTTCTATGCTTTTCATAGTCTTATCCAAAGCATGTTGACTATTCCAATGATCTTAAGTATATACCTATGTTCTTCAAAGTGTTTCATAGCTCATAATTCTACTTGAAAACATTCCAATGACTTTTTAAGGGTATGTTATACTTTCCTCTACAATTATAGCACTGTCCTAGAATATAATAAAATCTTCATTTCTTTAACAGAGATCTCCAATGATGATGGATTAGTAAAGTTAATAAATATTACTTCCAAATTTTACTTTCAAATTCTTTATCCTGTAAATCCAGTCACATATTCCTCCTACACTTTCTATAGGTACCATGTATCTATTCTGCAAAACCTCTGGTTTTATTTACAGATACCCAACATTTTATTTAGCTCAACTTACCCTTGAAGCATGTTGGCAGTGGAGGGCTCCATTTTCCGTCTGGCTGGCACCACACTATACTGCTGCCTTTCATAGTAAAGCCAGACTTGCACTTAAACATTACTGTATCATTTAAGAAGAAGGAGCGTTTAAATCCAGACTCCACATCTCCATTTTCAATTTCTGGCACTGGACACTTGACTATACCAATACACTGAGGGGGTGGACTGTTCCAGATGCCAACTTGATTGTCTTTGCTGGTGCAATATATTGACTTCTCTCCCACCATGTCAAACAGTTTTTCCCTATTCTTTCCAACATGGCAATGATAAGTTACTACCATTCCATAGAAAAAGCTGTCTCTACTGCTGCTGTAGAAGTCCCCATTGGTGATGGCTGGAGGTGACTCACAAGGAATAGCTTTTGGAGGGAAGTATTTAAGAAAAGAGAGAAGGCATTGAAATATTATATTTTCTGAAAATTTAGTCTTCATTTTCATAAACCAAACTTAAACTTTACCTACAACTTATCTATAATATTGAAATTTTGTATTATGATCTAAATAAAAATAAGCCAGAAAGGAAAATACATGAAACTGGCTGATAAAAAGTCAAAAAGCTCTGCACAAAGATAGAGTACAGAGACTCTTACTAGAGACTTTTTGGGGTGATCTACTTTTGCATGGTTGCATTGGTAGTGTATAATCTCATGCATATTATAATGTAAGAATCTATTCACTATTAAATAACATCATAAAAGAGCATTAATGGAAAAGTGTGATAGAATTAGAGATCATGGAAGAATACTAGTCAGAGTTGTGTTCACAACCCAAACCTAGTGAAACTTCCCAGGCACTCATATTTATGTGCAGATGCCCAGTTTCCCTTTAGAAAGGGATAAGAGAAATTTAGTAGGATGCCACAAAGAGATCTTTTTACTCACATTCACAATAAGGCATGTCATTATCCCAAATTACACGATTGTCTGAGACAATGCATGTAGCAGATGATTCACCAATGAGTCGATATCTGGAGGCAAAGAGGTGATGGATCACATCCAGTTTACTTAACACTTTAGAAAAGTCTAATTTTTTTCCATTAAACAATGAGAAAATGTAGAATATCATGCAAGATACAGTGAAATAGTAGTAAAAAGGACTTTTATAATAGGCTCAACAGTCTATAGCCAGATGAGGTCTGACTTCCTCGTCAATAGCACTGTAGACTTAAAATTGAAGAAAGAGAGCTCCATCTTTGTGCTTTCTAAGGATCTCTTAACTGAGCAACACTGAAATGCCATTTCTGAAGCAGGTCAAGGAGACCATGTTTTTGTTTGTATTCATTCATATGAAAGATTTTCTGGTTAGAAATATTATTTCAGTATCCACACATCCTGCAGAGGCTTCCTGCCTACTCACCCTTTATTACAAGAATACGTAATTGTTGACCCAAACTTGATACCCGTGTTTATATGCACAGAGCCATGGAGGAGTTCTTTAGGATTTGTACATGATTTACCTACAAGGGAAACAAAATAGGATTTGGGGCTGGGATGAAGAAGACTTAGTGTGTTTTCTATTAAATTCCTTGACTGGACTTGCTGATAGACCTGCATTATGTTTACTCAAAGCAATTTTTGAAATATGCAATGTGTACTTTCTCAAGGATCAGTCAGTTTTGGAACACTGTTCAAACCCTATTGTCTATATTTCTGTGTATGGAAGAAAACTTTATTTGTGGTCAATTCTAACTTAAAAACCTCTGTTTTCTCTTTATTAAAATCTATCAGCTAATGGCATCATCTACCAAGTCTCCTGTATTAAAAACCTACAGTCAATCATTTCCTTTCTGTAACTCATCCTCTATTCCTTCATTTAATTCAATTAGTTATAAAATTTTAGTGCCGAGATTCCAGAATATTTCCCTAAATCCCTTGTTTTGACATTTCTATAGTTTTACTGGATTGTTGAGTGGCAAAATTTACCTTTCTAATACTGGCCTGCCTTGGTCTAGCACTTCCTCCATAGCATGGTATGAGTTTCTTTTTTTATTTTATAAATATGGTCATATCCTACTTCCCACTTAAAAATCGTTATGCCTTACCATTATTCACAGGAAAAAGTATACAATCTTGGAGTTTATATGTGCTCAAATCATATTGACCTTTTTCTATTTTTCCAAAGATATAATTTCCTCCATACTTTTGTCCAGAAGGCCTCAATCTCCCTAATTCTCTTAGACGGCATATATTTTCCTATGGTTGATTAGCAGCTTACCTCTATTATTAAATGGCATCATAAAGTCTGGAGATATATCTCAGTAATAGAGAACTTGCCTAACCTGTGAAATGCCTTGTGTTGAATCTCAATTATACATTACATATGTGTAATTTCTGTTGTCCTTTACAAGATCCATTGCCTATTACTTCACACGTTAGTTAATAAAAATATTTCTTGAATTTAATGTAGTAAGAATGAGGTGAAACTAATATTCTTTTGTATATTAACATCTAATCTCTAACACAATATAGAAATCATTGAATGATATCATGAAGATGATAGGTTAAACCATGATGATAACTTAAACCCTAGTACCCAGAAAATTTAGAAGTTAAAGGAAATGAAGAGGCTGTGATCATCCTTTCCTTTCCATGACATACTAGTTCACTTGTCTTTTGTCTGGAAAATGACATACTATCCAAATAGATAAAATGATAGACCAAACATGTCTTGTAGGAGTACTCACGTTTACAGAACTGCTGAGCATCTGACCACTTGGAGTTATCTAAGCAGGTGATTAGGAATGGCTTCCCAGTATACCCAGGGAGGCATTTGTATTCCCAAGTTGTTTCAACAGCAAATTCAGACTTATCACTCATAATTTTAGGCTTAGCAAAATGATACTTTGGCAGCGACTTACACTGACCTAGAAATAAGGACCACAGAAATATCAAATCTGGGAAAGGCTAAAGCTTCTCTGCTTCTCTCCTGCCACCAAGTATTCTAAAAAGTTTGATCTTTAGAAGTAATATTTTCTGGAGCAATGTTATCTAAGAAAATAATTCCAGTATGGATGGACACAGATAAATACAGAGATTCAAACAGTTTTAAAAACAGATTTCAGAGAAATATCTGGCGAACTTCTTTCTCATCCTCTTACCATTTTATAATTTAAAACTGTGGGTGGATTGTTTGTTTTGTTTCTTTTTTTGCATAGTGAAGTCAGGAAAAATAAGAAAAGCATATAGAACTTCAGAAATGAATATATAGAACTTAATACAAGACACAAAACTCTGAAAGTAATAGAGAAAATGAAGGAAGAATGCTGCAAGACATCAGCTTAGGAAAGCACTGTTTAAAACAAGACTCCAGTTGCTCTGGAAATAGTGCCAACAAGTGACAAATGAGAATTCATGAAAGTACAAAGGTAAAGAGACTGTCTACAGAATGGGAGAAAATCCTTGCTAACTAGATGATTAATATCTAGAATATATAAAGAACATAAACACAAAAAAACCCTCATTAGTAAATGAGCTAATGGAGTGAAAATACAGTTCTTAAATCAAGTACAAATGTCCAATAAATATGAGAAAATATTCAGCCTCACTAGTTATCAGAGAAATGAAAATAGAAACTACATTAAAGTTCCATTTTGCACTAGTAGAATGGCATTCATAAAGAAAATAACAAAACCATTGCACGTAATAGCATAAGACAGCATTTATTCGAGCAGCTTACAATGAGTCAGAAACGCAAACTACACAGAAAACTGAAAAAAAAAAAAAAAAGAAAATAACAACAAATGCTGGTAAGGGTATATACAAAAGGGAATATTTTTACATTGCTGATGAAAATGTAAACTAGTCCAATCATTGTGAAAATCAGTCTGGAGATTTCTCAACAAAATAATAGTAAATAATATTTAATAATAATAAAAATAGCTCTACCACAAGATCCAGAACTTTTGTTAATATTTACCCAGAAGATTCCAAGTCAATATGTCACAGATGTACCTACACATCAATGCTTATTGCAGTACTATTCACAATGGCTAAGCTAAGGAACCAATGTAGATGCCCAGCAACAGAGAAGATTAAGAAAATGTGGTATATATACACAACGGAACAGAATAGATTAGGAAAATGTGGTATATATACACAATGGAACTTTTTCAGTTATAAAGAAGAATGAAGTTATGTGGTAGTATTGTGTTCCCCAAAATATTGTACACCCTAATAAACTTATCTGGGGTCAGAGACAGAACAGCCACTATATACAAAGGCTAGAAAATGGTGGCACTCACACCTTTAATCCTAGCATTTGAGGTAGAAATCCCTCTGGTTCTCTTTCAGTTCAAGGCCACATTGGAAACAGCCAGGCATGTGACACACGCCTTTAATCCCAGAAAGTAAGCCCTTAATCCCAGGGAGTGATGGTAGAAAGGGAAGATATGTAAGGCATGAAGACCAGAAACTAGAAGCATTTTGGCTGGTTAAGCTTTCAGGCTTCTCACAGCAGTTCAGCTGAGATTCATTCTGGATGAGGACTCAGAAGCTTCCAGTCTGAGGAAACAAAACCAGCCGAGGAACTGGCAAGGTGAGGTAGCTGTGGCTTGTTCTGCTTCTCTGATCTTCTAGCTTTCACCCCAATAACTGGCCTCAGGTTTGATTTTATTAATAAGAACTTTTAAGATTCCTGCTACAAAGTTATGTTGTTTTTAAGAAGATGGATGCAATTGGAGAAAATAATATCAAGTGAATTGAGTCATGCTCAGAAAAACAGGTATCTTTTTTCTCTCTCATATATATTTGAAAGTGGAGGCAAACAGTCTGGGGGAACAAAAGATACTAATGGGAGGGGAGAAGATTAAGAAGGAGATAGTAGTAGGATGTACTCAAAGTACATTATATAGCTGCATGAGAATGGCCTTATATAACTTTATGTAATAATAATAATAATAATAATAATAATAATAATAATAATAATAATGAGTCTACACACTTTTTTGGTGGGGTGGAAGGGAAGTTATGTGAGCTATTTGTACCAGTTATTTTTCTGATCATTGTGACCAAATACTTGACAGAAACTACTTAAGGGAGGGGAGATTAAATGGCTCATAGTCCAGGGGATATCATCCATCATGGTAAGGAAGGCATATGACTGGAGCAGCTCAGACTGTGGGGAAGGGAACTGCAAGAGTTGCTGGTTACATGACACCAACCAGGAAGCAGAAAGCTTAGCTGGAAGTGGGGAGGAGATATAACCTCTCAGATCCACAATCCAGATAGATCTCTGGCCTCCTAAAGGTTCTATGAGTCAGCTGTAGATCAATTGTTCAAATATGTGAGCTTGTGGTAGACATACTATATCCAAACAATAAGGGGTACAACAAACATCCTCCAGTTTCATAATAAAAACCAGAAATATACAAGTAAAAATCTCTTTAAAAAATTCTTTGAGGATTTTATTTTTTATTTCACATCTAAGAGTATTTGCCTATATGTATGCACTATATGTGCTCAGAGCCTGCAAGGTCCTGAAGAAGGTGATGGATCTCCTAGAACTGGAGTTACAGGTGATAATGAGGCACCAAGTGGGTTCTGGGAACCAAACCCTTGTCCTCTGCAAGAGCAGCAAGTGCTCTAACTACTGAGCAAACTCTACAGCCTTACAAGTAAAAATCTTATAAATAAAAACTTTTAGCATAGGAAATTATGTTACTACAGAGATCTTGTAAAATAAAAATTACTTTAATTGATTTATAGGATTATCTTAATCACTAAATTTTTAGGGTATAGAGAAAATATATTCTTTATTGAATTTGTTTATTTATTATTTGCGGTTTTATAATATAGAGTCTCACTATTTAACCCAGGCTGACCTTGAACTTGGAATCCTTCTGTCTCAACTTCTTAGTACTCTAATTTTCATGATATTTATTTCCTTATTTTAACCAATTAGAGTAATGAAACCCAAAAATATCTAGTAAAACTTTCTTTTCTTTCTCTCTCTCTCTCTCTCTTTTTTTTTTTTTTTTTGAGACAGGGTTTCCCTCTGTAGCTTTGGAGCCTGTCCTGGAACTCACTCTGTAGCTCAGGCTGGCCTCGAACTCACAGAGATCTGCCTGCTTCTGCCTCCCGAGTGATGAGATTAAAGGTGTGCACCACCACGGCCGGGCAGTAAAACTTTCTTATGTACCAAAGAAAAGAGCTAGTCATTAACAATGAAATAAACTCCACTCTGTGAGATGGCTAAGAGACTGCAACATCCATACACTTGAGTATGTCCCTAGAAAAGTAATTTTTCTATATTTGAGTGAAGACTCACATTTTACCTCCTTAAATTTATTTGCAGAGATCCAGAAGTTCACTCTTATTCAGATCAGAGGTAATTTAGGCAAAATTGCCATTTGTAATACCCTCCAAGAGTAGAAGTATAGCTGAAAATTCACAAATTTTCATTTTTTCCATAGAAGTGTGGGACTGGCACAGGTAAAAGTTAAACAGAGAATGTCTGCTGACTCAGACATCCCTGAGCACCCATGGCTGCAGCCAAATGCAGTCTTTCTTGTGCTGGGGAATTGAAAAATAGCCACTGCTGTTAGGAGCCAGACATTACTGTAGGTCCCTCTTTTGTTATTCTTTGGTTTCTTCCATTAATACCCACCAATGTCCCCAAATACATACTCTGTGAAAAACAGCAAGAAAGACTTTAAGAAAAATGAAGTTTTATAAACAGTGAAGACAGACTTCACAATGTGATACTGCTTCTACCAGTTACTCTAATCAGATAACAATCTATGGTTATCAAATGTAAAAAAGGACAAAACTAAATTATTTTCCACAATATGGGAAACCATTTAAATTCATAAGATTCAACCAGTAGTAACAATACAGACCAAGAGGAATAAAAGATCTGGAAACTACAAAAGAAGAGGGAACTTTATAATGTGACTTTCCATGTTAAAATGAGTCGAGAATTATACTTTCTGGGTGAGGATTAATGGAAGTCTCTAGTATGGAGTCCTTGGACTTCTATTGAAACTGCCCACCTCCCAGGCCACAGTACAGAATTTCCAGAGACCTGTTTCTCCTCCAATCAGAAAAGGAAAGGAGCAGGTGAGATGTCTCCCTGGCTAAAGGCACTGCTGTCAGACCTGTCTGACCAATTGAGTTTTATCCCTGGAGCCCACATGGTGAAAGGAGAGAGCTAACCCCAGTAAACTGTTTCCTAACCTCCAAGCACATGTCATTGAATGTATACCCACATCCCACACAAATATACAAACAAATAAATACATGTAATAATTTTTCAAAGAAAAAGAAAGGCTGGTCTACAAGTTATTGCATGAGAGGGTTTTCTTGAGAGCCCCTGTTCCCTCTTTTCCTCTTTCTAACACCAGGAGTGAAGATCAGAGTAGTGATTACTTAACACAGAAAGTATTTCTAGAGGACAGGGTGTAATTAACTATTTAGATCTAAGGGGCTTTACATGGATGATTTAGAAATCTTTTGGAAGTAGATGGAAGATTTATGTATAGGATAAAAATAAATCTGAAAAGTTGGCCAGAAACAGGAAGGGAGAGAGATCATTATTGAGAATTATCATCAAATGCCTGGGTATTGGGGTTCCTGGCTATCTAAAGGATGATTTTTTTAGATGAGAGTCATGTATGTTAAAGAAAGTTATGGTACTAAGCATAAAACACTCATCAGTGAACATGAAACAAGGTCCAGCCATTCCTAGGATTTATTTTCCAGTAGAAGTTGTACCAGAATTAATATATAATATTCGGACCCTTTAATGACTAGATCCACCATTAGCTGTTAATTGCTACACTTAGTATCATCAACTGCCCTTAACATAATTTCTCTGGCAGCTCCTGATTTCTCACAGCTCTGTGAATGGCAGCACAGCTTTTTCTAACTTCATTTCATGTATAAGAAACTGAGGGTCGGGGCTCTAACTGACTTCCTAAAATTCATCCAGTTATTGATGTTTGCTTACAGTAAATGCCTTACAAACTATGAATACATTCACTGTGAGAACAAATTATATTGCGACTTGCCAAAATTCACCCAGCTATTGAGGTTTGCTTACAGTGAATGTCTTATAACCTATGCCTTCACTACCAGCCAATCTGTGAAATAAAAACAAAACAAAAACTCTTATGAAGAACGTTGAAG
Source organism: Peromyscus leucopus (assembly GCF_004664715.2). Lineage (NCBI taxonomy): Eukaryota > Metazoa > Chordata > Mammalia > Rodentia > Cricetidae > Peromyscus > Peromyscus leucopus. The sequence goes on along the minus strand of NC_051076.1, from coordinate 3,124,601 downwards.
GAGGACCTATGGAAGCACACACCGTTACAGAAGTCGCAGTTTTGATTCATGTTCAACTTTAAAAACTAAGTCCAGTTAGTTTTTGAATATTGTATCAAAGTTTAAAAAAATTTGAGACCCGTATTTGGAGAATCAGATGTTCTTCAAGAAAAGAAACCGGGACTCAACCATCCTTCCATGGCTGGAGAGGATTTTTGCATGCACAGAGGTACATGTGCTCTGTGATCCTTGAACACAGCCTGGGACCGTTGGTGGAACTATTTCAGCATTTGCTGAATTCTCAGGAGGCTGGGAGCTGGAGAGAAAAGAGAACCACCTAACCAAGACAGCAGTCTTTCCAAAGCGCCCATATGTGGCTGAGGCTTCAATGGTAGTGGTCCAGCTCCCAGAAGAAGTGGAAACATTCTGTATCAGAGACTGAGGGAGTCTCAAAAGCTGTCTGTATCCAGCAGGGCCCTGACATTCCTGGTTTGGTCTCTAGCCTTTGTATAAGCACAGAAGTTTTCCAACCCCGCAGGAGTTCCCCTATCTGCATTCCCATGCCCCGCTCACCAAGAACTCCTGGCGTGATGAGAGTGAAGAAAACCCAGAGCGAACCCAAGGCTCCCATGCCACCACAGCAGCCCATCAGCGGGTTGCTTTCTCAGAGTTGTGAGCCTCCAGCAAGGATAGGAGGACTTGGCTAGCTGCAGGCGGCTGGCTGTAAGCTGTGGGGAACGGACCTTTAAATAGTCTGCTCAGCTCTGGGCACTGAAGATTTGTGGAGCACATCTGCAGGTGGCCAGGGGCGGAAGAGACAGGGAGGGGCGGCCCCGGGGAAGTCTGCTTTTGGCTCAAGCTGGGTCCTGCTCAGCGCCTGGCTTTCCTACTTTTTGCTGACTATGCAACCGAGTACATTAACCTTTTCCCCGCCTAGATATGAATCATTTCACAAAATAATGCTCATTCCTACTAATCTACAATATTCATATGCTGTGCTAATGTACAGTATTGTATTTTTAAACCTGTTTTGTATTTTGTTCCAGTGAATTCATTTCTAAACCCAACTAATGTAGTCAACTCTCAGTTTGAAAAAACAACTTAATGTGGAAATTCAGGAATAACACTGCCTGGGATTGCAGTCTTTCACTCCAGTGTAAATAGTGACAATTTTAATTTCTGTGTATCTGTGAAGGGTTTTTCTTTTTTCTTTTTTTAAAGATTTATTTATTTTTATTAAGATTTTTTTTAAATTTTACATAGCAATCAAAGATCCCCCTCTTCCCTCTTCCTGCCCCTCCAGCCTCCCACTCCCACCCCACCCCCCATGCCCTCCTACAAGAACATAAGGCCTCCCATGGTGAGGTACATTTAGTAGAGGCAGGTCTAAGGCCCTCTTCCTGCCTCAAGGGTGTGGGAGGTGTCCTATCTTAGGTAATGGGCTCCAAGAAGCCTGCTCATGCACCAGGAGTGGATTCTGATCCTACTGCCAGGGGGGGCCCTTAAGCGGATCAAGCTACACCACTGTCTAGCTATACAGAGGGCCTAGTCCAGTCCCATATGGGCTCCACAGCTATTGATCTAAATTTCATGAGTTCCCACTAGTTTGGTTTGGTTGTCTCTGTAGGTTTTCCCATCATAATCTTGATGCCCTTGAAGGGGTTTTCTAAAGGTAGACATTTTAGAAAATTTGTCTCTCTGTTGGTATAAAAATATATATAAGTATATATCTTTGACTATGCAGTTGTGTTATGTAATTGTTACATTGAATATTCTTAAATAAATTATAGGCATTTATCTCTCCTTTAAATATTTTGATATGTATCTCTAAAAATAAGGACACTTCTCTATCAGTATAGTGTAAGATCAATTACAAGACACTAATGTAGATGTAACCATCCTATTAAATAAGAAACACAGAGCCAAATTCAGAGTTAAAAGCCCAAGAGGTCACAGCAGTAGTTAAGAGCTAGAAAACCCTTTCTTTCTTTCTTTCTTTCTTTCTTTCTTTCTTTCTTTCTTTCTTTCTTTCTTTCTTTCTTTCTTTCTTTCTTTCTTTCTTTTATTATTATTATTTTTTTATTTTATTTTACAATACTATTCAGTTCTACATATCAGCCACGGGTTCCCCTATTCTCCCCCTCCTACCCCCTCCCCTTACCCCCAGCCCACCCCCCATTCCCACCTCCTCCAGGACAAATCCTCCCTGAGGACTGTGATCAACCTGGTAGACTCAGTCCAGGCAGGTCCAGTCCCTTCCTCCCAGACTGAGCCAAGTGTCCCTGCATAAGCTCCAGGTTAGAAAACCCTTTCTTACCCTTCACTGCCACTGCTGTCATACCTCTCCACAAAGAACTACTTCCTGTATGTTTATCCTATTTATTGACTTTCTGTTCTGCCTTCTCATTGGTTGTAAACCCAACCACATGACGTCCTCATCACTGTCTATCTGTACAGACCTCCAGGTCTTCTATAGTTGGTATTGAGATTAAAGGTGTGTGTCTCCATGCTGGTGGTGTCCTTGAACACACAGAGATCTGCCTGTCATGTGATTGGGATTAAGGGCGTGTGCTACCACTGCCAGACTTCTGCTATGGCTTGCTATTAGTTCTGACCCCCAGGCAACTTTATTTATTAATATACAAATAAAATCACATTTCAGTACAAATAAAATATCACCATACACTAATATTGGTACAGTGCTATTTTATATTTTTACTGTATTCAAATTTTGATGATTATCTCAATAGTCTTTGTTATGGCAAAATAAGAACAACAAAACCTTCCACCCTTCAGGATCATGTTTGATTCTTGGGTCTCTTTTTCTTTAATTTGAAAAAAAATCTCTGGGAGTGGTAGTTTGTGTGTGTGTGTGTGTGTGTGTGTGTGTGTGTGTGTGTGTGTGTGATATGTGTGTGTACATGTTCATGTACATGTGCATAAAGATGTATGTAGAGACTAGAGAAATGTTTTCTTGCCTGCTTTCACCCTTTTATTTGAGGCAAGGTCTCTCTCCAAACCCCAAACTTGCAGATTGTGCTAGGCTGGTCAACAAGTTCCACTTGCCTTTGTCAGCCTCCCTTGTCCTAGGACTACAGGTAGACTGGGTGAAGCTTTTTACCAGGATTCTGGAAATCTGAACTCAAGCCCTTATGCTTGTATGACAAACATTTTACTGACAGCCCCCTCCAACCTCTGGATCTGGAATTTTGTTGTTTCTTTCATTGTTTATCTTTGATATCTTTGAAGCTTCTAGAATGGCACTTAAAATATTTGTCTATTATATAGTATGGTAACAAATTTCACTAAGATTGATAGTGGCTTAAAGTGAGACTAAATAGTACCTTTCAGTTTCTGAAGTCATAACTTGGAGGCAATTTAGCTGGACTGGACATCTTCCCTGATATTGTGGTCAAAATGATAGCTGGAACTACAGTTATCTGGTTGATTGGGACAGGAAAAGCCACACAGAAGATGCTCACTCAGTGGCTGTTGGCTGGATTCCTTATTTCTTCATCACGTGTTTATGGCCATTGGGCTGTTGAGTTGTAGGGGTTGAAAATTCTCACCTTATGACAGATAACTTCTTTTAGATGAAGAAGGACAGAAGCCAGAATGTCTTTCATAATTCTCAGCAGTCATAGGGTTTTCAGAACAAAGATCAGCCTCTTCTTAGTGCCAGAGAGACACTATGCATGGATGGGAATACTGAGAGTCAGAGATGAGGGGGGGGGACCATCATGGAGGCTGGTTGCTAACATTAGTCAGTTTGATTTTATATAATGCTTCTTCACAATTAGAAGTTTTGCATTTTGGGGGCAGAGATATCAGAGGATGGATGCTGTATGCTTGTCTGGATGTCCGTGTTGCCTAATGGTCCTTTTATTGGTAGTGGTCACTTTAATCATACAAGTAGGTTTCTGTAGTGTTAAGTTACTATTATGCCCTTATTATTAATGAGTATTTTTAGGAAGGGATATTTCAAGACTACATAAATACTTCATTTAAAAATCAAAATTTCACCTGCTAACTTTAGCTCATTAATGATTTTTGTATTACTTAATTACTACTCAGATGACTCCCAAATGTTATTCAGCCATTACATTTATATTCATTAATTGATATTCCACTGTAAAGAAAAGCTTTCTCACCTATTCATTTATTCATTAATTTTTCTATATGAAATCACCATGGAACCAGTGTCTATATCAATAAGAAATTCTTTATTTATGAGCCATGATCTGTTACTGAAGTTATTTAATTCCCAAATTGTTCCTGATTTGTCCCATAGAAGATTCCAAAATAGTTCCTGTTTCCTTTTTGTCTAGTTCTTATAAATTTGAATACTTCCTTATGTTCAGGTAAAACAAAATGCCTGACATTCACTTTGTGATTTTCTAGACCCATGACTAGAATTTGCTCTTTTTCTAAGGAATATTGGTTTTTCTTTATTTTTTTTAAATCAATGTACATGTTTTCATTCTGCTTTCCTCATTGTGGTTAGAATCTAAACTCTGAACACTACATTCATTGCTCATGGAGTACCATTGCCTCTTTACCTTTCAGCAGACAGAACAAGAAAAGTACACGTGAAGAATGCAGTCTAATTCTATGTCTATGTAAATTTTTTCCTTCTTTATATCTGCCATTGATCTATATTGTGTCTTCATTTCCAGTCTGTGACTATAGATTTTCCCTATCTTTCCTTTTATCTATATTTGTAACTCTGTTCTCCAAAGGCAAGTTACTTAGTTCAACAATATACTTATGTATTTGTCTTACAGAGAAATAGGTTTTAGGGTTCCTAAATTTATCATGGTAAGAATGAAACCTGGAAAATTTTGAAGTTTTATTTTGTTTGTGCCCTGAAAGCATAGAAACCACTGATCTCCCACTCACAGTATTCTCATCCATGCCTGAAAGTATAGGCACCCTAAACTGTTTAGGTTAAGTATCTTCCTCAAGTGTGAATATGCTAATCATTTAGATGGGCTTATTTCCCTTTATATGACATTTTAGTTTGTATTCTACCATTTTTACTTAGAAAAACCATAGTTTTAAATATCAAAATTATACAAAAATGTATGATTAGGGAAATGTTTCTTCTTTTCATTCTATTTTCACTTCCTGCCTATAGGTAATATATTTCATTATTTTCTTGTTTATCTATCTTATTTTTGCCTCAGTGAGCAAACAAATATTTGTGTTCTTATTTCTCTTTCACACATAAAAGAAAGCATGCTATAGTTTAGGGTTATAACCCCAAACCTCCTTTGCTTTTTTTTCACTTAACAAATGTGTTAGACTTCACTCCATGTACAGTAATAGATGTTCCTTACTGCCTTTATTGCTGCACGGTACTTCACTGAATGGGTGAACTATGACTTATTCAGCCATTTTCTTATATGAATATGTTAGGCTGTTCAATAAAGACTCTCAGTATTAACAGTCTCCATTTCCCAATTAAGAGACACAGATTAACAGGTTAGATTAGAAAACAGGATCCATCTTTTTATTTTTATGTTTCTGTTGTTGGATATATACCTTCAGTTAAAAATTCTACAAATTGCTTGGTCAAATGGAAAATATACATACAATTTTGTTAGCTAATAACAAAATTCCCTGAAAAAAAGTTGTGTCAATATCCATCCTGTTGTCGAACTCTGTCCTTTAGACATGACATGACTGTTGCTTTTTAAAAATAAGAGCAGCTGCAATTATGCATGGGAGTCTCATAAGGCATACAAAGTCCCGCTCCTTAGTGAGGATATGTAAGTGGTACATATTTGCTAAGGAGAGGGAGTTTTTTTTTCCTCAATAGTGTAGCTACTGTAAGTTGCCTGTGCACCTGTCAGGAACACCATTTAAACTCATTCACTCACCAAGCTAGACTTATTTGGAATCTTTCATGGATTGGTATTGGTTCTCTATATAGGATGAATAGTGTTTGTTCATGTCTTCCTAGGAAAAGTCAACACAACAGGTAGCATGTAAATTGTGTTTGTAAGGTGCTAAAGCAAGCAGGAGGTGATAAAGAAAGGCAAGGCAGATGATGAAGTCTATCTTGGCCCTGGTAAAACAAAAGTGGCAAGAATATGTCAAGATAGAGTTTCTAGGGGAAGGAAAATTGACAGGAAGCTGAATCCAATGCTTGTGAACCTTCAGAAGACTTTAATACCTGAACAATAGTTCAATAAAAGGGTAGAAATGGTGTGTTTCCTACTATGCCCTCTGCTGAGGATGAGGATGAGAGTCTTCCTGGTCATTCTTCTATCAGAGTAGCCAAGTTTAATCACAACTGAGGGCTAGACAAGGCACCTTGAAGCCCTCTGTGATGTGTAAAATACTTGCACTTTAGTGGGTGTGGAGACTGAGTGTACATTGATTCATGACAACTCCAAAGCATTGGAGCGATGACTAGCAGTGGGTGGATATATAGATAGAACAGTCAAGGTAAAAAGGACTTTGCTTGTCCCAAGGGAGGTGATTATGTCTCCCGAGAGTGTACGGTAGACATTTTTCTCTTGCCAGAAAAGATACTGGAGATGGATGTACTGATAATACACCTCCTGCATACCATGGTTGGAGAGTTTCTCCTGGGGATAAGAATTTTAAGGTAGTCCTGTGTGGTTGAGTGAATTGAGTGCCTGAAGGGAGGTAAATAACAGACAATAAAGGTAATAAGGGTAGAGATAATTTGACCTGCTCAGAGACTTTTCACAAGCTTTGTGGGGCCAGTAAATAAACTAGATGACTCATGGAAAATGACCATGGATTATAGAGAGCTAAATGAAGCTGTGTCTCTCATTCATACTAGTAACCAACATTGCTCTTTTGACAAAAAAAAAAAATGCAGGTAATGGAACACTTCCATGCTATATTGAACAATGTAAGCTTTTTTTCCCCTTTAGCTACTGAATCCCCAAACTTGGACTAGATAGCAGTTCACCTTCCTCAAGTTCATCTTCAGGGTCCTGTTTGTCATGGGCATTGCTTTGTTATCCTGCAAGCCCTGTAAAAGGCCTCATTATATAGTTCATACAAGGACCTCCTTTGAGAGTCTTCAAGATTTACAAAAGTATCTTGAAGATTTACAAATGTACCTACAGAAGTGAGGGTAGGAAGTCAGTCCATAAAGGTGTGAGGGCCAGGCACAACTGTGGAATTCTCTGGAGTATGATGACCAGGTAAGTTGGGTGCAATACCTGACAAGCTTATTGATAAAAGTCTACATCAGCCTGTGTCTGTGAATGTAAAACAACTACAAGTGCTTTGGGGGATTTCTGGGGGAACTGCTGCATTGTCATAGCCATCTTACTTAAAATGTCCATCCTTTATATGACTTGATAAAAAGGAGTCCCACATGGGATACAGATAGTATATATCAAGAAGCTTCTGAGCAAGTTAGAATCCTTGGAGGGCAGGCTAATTTGTGTGCCTCAATAATTTTGATGACAAATTTATATACTGGAGGTTAACAGAAGCTCAAAGGGTTACATCTAGGACTGTGATAGAAAAATCAATTAAACAACTCCTATAGAATATTGGTCCCAGTCCTAGAAAGAGATAGATGCTGTGGGATGGTCTGTATGTCAAATCTGTTGCTCTGATTGGTCAATAAATAAAACACTGATTGGCCAGTGGCCAGGCAGGAAGTATAGGCGGGACTAACAAGGAGAAGAATTCTGGGAACAGGAAGGCAGAGGGAGACACTGCCAGCTGCCGCCATGACAAGAAGCATGTGAAGACACCAGTGAGCCACAAGCCACATGGCAAGGTATAGATTTATGGAAATGGATTAATTTAAGCTATAAGAAGAGTTAGCAAGAAGCCTGCCATGGCCATACAGTTTGTAAACAATATAAGTCTCTGTGTTTACTTGGTTGGGTCTGAGCGGCTGTGGGACTGGCGGGTGACAGAGATTTGTCCTGACTGTGGGCAAGGCAAGAAAACTCTAGCTACAGATAGAAGCTCAGATATAGCACTAGAACAGCAATTATTAGCAGTATATAAGGCATTTCAACAGACAGAATCCTTTATAGAGTCAACTTTAGTAACAGTTAAAACAGCATATCCAATTTTGTGCTAGACTTAAGGCCTTCAGCCCATCTTCTTTCTGTGGTAGCACCGAATCAAACTGCAAAATAACATGTACATTCATAGCAATGTGGTTTCATGTTCATGAGCTCTGCCACCAATGTCATGCAAATTGTGATGTGATCAGTCTTCTTTCAAGCCACTGAGCCTCCTTGAATTAGTGGAACCAAAAACCAAACCATAAAGTACTGTATGGAATTCTGGCCATGTCCATAATTGCCTGGTGCACTGATGGCACCACAAAGGGCACCAGACAAGAATGAATGGCCACACCAATACAAATGAACACAGATACCATATGATTTACCTTCTAGCTCTTTAAATGATGCTCTGATTTAATACCCTTGGTTGTTTGCTGTTTTACTTCCTCCCTGTCACAGAGGTAGGCAGCTAGACAGGGAGTTTTGGAAGACACTTGAAATAAACATATTGGAATCTGGGAAAAGGGAGCTCTTCTCATGCCCAGAATCTGCTTTTAGTAAGCACACATAACATATAACAATTTATAAATATATTTTATGCCATATACTTCACAGTATAGCTCCCATTAAGTTGTCCATGCTCCTGTAACTTGCTGCCAAGAAACCCAAATTAAGTACATTGTTCATGAAGCTCCACTTGATGGAATCATTTCTTTGGTCCACTATTACACCACCTGGTGTGAACAGAAATAGATGCTCCAAGAAAAAAAAATCATGCAATATATTCCTACCAAGAATAAATAAGAGCACTGAATCTTGTGTTATTTTATTGTAAAAATAATATTTTATTAATTCATTGATAATTTTATACAATAGAGTTTGATCATATTTATTCTTTCCTCCAGCTCTTCCCAGATTCATCTCCATATCCTAACCCAACCAACTTGATGTTCCAAAAAAAAAAACCTCTTCTAGTATAATTTCTATCACCCAAATACTCTTGTGTGTCTGGCCATTCCCTGGAGTGTGGTCATATCCTTAAGGAAAACTGATGTTCCTTCTTTCAAGGACTTGAATTGCCTATGTATTGCCAAGAACACAGGTGGGGGTTGGGCATACTGCTTGGCCAACAGTTCACAGATGGCTTTAAGATAAATAAGCCAGTTTCCTCAATACTTAATTTCTCCCAGTCAAATATTTTAAAAGTCACTTAGGGGTTTCGGTCATTACACTAATATGGGATATCTGCAATGCTTTACTATCTAAGCCCATGAGTTGTAATGTGGGTATGCCGCATACAACACAAAAATTATATGTACACAAATAAAAATAAACTTATAGAGATCTTGTAAAAGCATTCTGGTGAGTTAGCTTAAAGAGCAAAGAGGAACTGATTATTTTAGGGTATTTCCATGCTGTCATGTAGATCCCTTAAGAGTGAAAGAAGTTCATTCATATCATAAGAAATAGGGTTCTTTCCTTTTTAGAAAATAGAATTAATGTAGTATTAGATGAGAAGAATCAGAGACTAGACCAGGGTTAGGATTATTCTCTTCCTCTCCAAACTCATCTTGTAAATGGGTGGGTACTTAACCCAATACATTCTCAAGTAAACTACCACAGAATACTTAATTTCATTAATTGTGATTTTTATTTATGTGTATGCATGTGAATATATGCTCTCTCTCTCTCTCTCTCTCTCTCTCTCTCTCTCTCTCTCTCTCTGTGTGTGTGTGTGTGTGTGTGTGCTCATGAATGCCAGAAGAAGTGGCTGGATCCTAGAACTTTAGTTAAAGGTGGTTGTAAGCCAGACAATGTGGGAAGTGAATCTGGGCACTCTGGGAAAGCAGCACATGCTTTTAGTCACTGAACCATCTCTCCATCCCTACCTCAGAATACTTCTACCTGAACTGTATATGAAAATGCTCTAACATATATTGCAGCCTTAAAACAAGATGATGGTGCTGATGGTGATAATGGGATATGGTGATCTGGAGAATATTGGGCAAGGACATTTATAGGGGCTTTCTTATGGTGATATTTTATTTGTACTGAAATGTGATTTTATTTGTATATTAATAAATAAAGTTGCCTGGGGGTCAGGGCTAATTGCAAGCCATAGCAGAAGCTGGGTGGTGGTGGTACACAGCTTTAATCCCAGCTCTTGGGAGGCAGAACTAGGCAGATCTCTGTGTGTTCAAGGATACAGGCAGCATGGAGACACACACCTCTAATCTCAATACCAACCATAGAAGACCTGGAGGTCTGTACAGACAGGAAGTGACGAGGAGGTCATGTGGTTGGATTTACAACCAATGAGAAGGCAGAAGAGAAAGTCAATAAAAAGGACAAACAGACAGGAAGTAGGTCTCTTGCTGAGGAAGATGGCAGTGGCAGTGAAGGGTAAGGTTTTTAGCTCTGACCTCTTGGGCTTTCATCTCTGCATTGACTCTGTGTTTCTTATTTAATAAGACAGTTACATCTACACTTCTGGTACTTAACACTGCAGGCACTTCATGATCATTTCTGTTTTTATTCCTTTGAAGTCAAGACAAAGGCTATTTTCCTGTCATTTGGAACCACCTTCCTGTAAAACTTGTAGATTTTTATAATCAATTTGACATATTTAACATGTTTCATATATTTTATTTATGGGGTATTAAAGCAAAGTATTGCCCATTCAGAGTTTTTAGACATGCAGAATACCCAAACAAACTACTCTTAGACCCTCAGGAATGGTGATTGGTACCATCATGTCATCCTATGTCTACTTCCTGACCATGATCCAGAAGAGTAGTGAAATCCAGTAAGTAGTGAGAAAACAGGTCCCCATGCTCTTTGTTTCTCCTACTTGATATATATCCAACTTTTTGTCTAAACTGGGATCATTGGCTTCTAGATGCTGGTTAGTCTCATCATCTTCTTCACACATACAAAAATCTTTCATTTTTCTTCTCAACCTAGAACTCATGTTAAATAGAACTGTAATAATCTGGGAATAATTATGGGTGACAGTCAAATTCCAAACAATAATTTTTTAGAACTCTCTAATTCAAATCAGAAATAAAAATGTAATAAAGTTTTTTTTTTATAAAAAAAGGTTTTCACTGAATTTAAATATTAAATAAAGGGACACACTAAGCTTATTATTGATAAATAATTAAAATGTCTATCTTAGTTAGGGTTTCTATTGCTGCAGTGAAACACCATGACAAAAAAGGAAATTGGGAAGGAATTCAGCTTACACTTCCACATTGCTGTTCATTAACAAAAGAAGTCAGGATAGGAACTCAAGCAGGGCAGAAACCCAGAGGCAGGAGCTGATGCAGAAGTCATGGAGGATGCTCCTTACTGTCTTGCTCCCTTGGCTTGTTCAGCCTGCTTTCTTATAGAAGCTAGGGCCACCAGCCCAGGGATAGTCCCACCCACAATGGATTGGGCTCTCCCTATCAATCATTAATTAAGAAAATGCCTTACAGCTGGATCTAATGGAGGAATTTTCTCAATTGAGGTTCCCTGTTTTTAGATAATTTTAGTTTGTGTCAAGTAGACATAAGACTAGCCAGCTATTATCTATCTATCTATCTATCTATCTATCTATCTATCTATCTATCTATCTATCTATCTATCTATCATATATATATATATATAATTTAAAAAACAAATGAACTGGAATTTTTAAAAGGCACTTTTCTTCTAGTTGAAATCAAAAATGTTTTTGCAAGTTGGAGTTCAGTTTGTGTATTATGAGAAATTAGAGAAGGGCTGAAGAGATGTCTAAGCAGGTAAGAGCAATTGCTGTTTCTGCAGAAGACCTGGGTTAGGTTCCCAGCACCCATATGGTGGCTTATTTTGTCGATATCTCCATTTCCAGGCAACCTCATGTTCTCTTCTGTCCTCCATGGGCACCAGGCAGGCACATGATTGTACATACATACATGCAAACAAGCATACACATAAAACAAAAATAAGTAAATCCTCAAAATAAAAATAAAAAAGTTAGAGAGATTGTTTCTTAATATTAGAGATGAAACAAGTGAAACAGTTTTTAATTTGATTTTTAAAAGCTGTTAAAGACTGTAGGTAGAGTTTTTACTAATGTGAAGCCCACTTGCAGTGACCTCTATAAATTTGTTTTGTCCTTACTTAAAAAGCTATAAATAATTAACTGATAAAAACCAACATAATTAGCAGTGAAAATTCAACTTTTCCATTATAGAAATGATAAAATCTATTTAAAAATTTAAACTTATTAAAAGAAAATTAAGATACTTGTAAGAGCCCCAAGTCAGTATGTTTGAGTTTATAGAAATTAAAGATCAAAATTACTCTTTTTCTGTAAACACAAAAGCAATAAAATGCAGCAACAATAAACTTAATAAAATATTTTATAAGCAGTTTTCAAGGCCTATTTAAAATTTTCCTAAATCTTTGAACAATGCAATACTGTTTGATATCATATTTTCATATACATTTGTGACATGTATATGTGTGTATGGTATAAATAAACTAATAATATCTAAAATTTCCAAATGCAGGATATAGATAAAAAGATCAAAGTTCATTAAGGATCTATAACTTACAACACAAGACATTAAGGACTCAGTCTGATGAAGCACATGAACAAATGTTCTATTTTGTTCTAAATTACTGGTGTATGGAATGAAGTCATTTAAAAAGGTCTGTGTAGCTAGAGTTTTCCTGCCTTGCCCACAATCAGGACAAATCTTTGTCTCCCACCAGTCCCACAGCCACTCAGACCCAGCCAAGTGAACACAGAGACTTATTTTGCTTACAAACTGTATGGCCATGGCAGGCTTCTTGCTAACTGTTCTTATAGCTTAAATTAATTCATTTCTACAAATCTATACCTTGCCACATAGCTCATGGCTTACCGGCATTTTCACATGCTTCTTGTCCTGGTGGCAGCTAACAGTGACTCCTTCTGCCTTCCTGTTCTTTTATTTCTCCTCCCTGTTAGTCCCGCCTATACTTCCTGCCGAGCCACGGCCAATCAGGTTTTATTTATTGACCAATCAGAACAATTTGACATCCAGACCATCCCCCAGCATAGCCAAGTGCAGACCATCTCAGACACCTGCACTCAGGCCCGTGGACCTAATCATCCTCTATGTGGACCTGCTGGGTAAAGCCACGAGGAACCCAAGAACAGACTCCCACAGGACCTATAGAACATCCCACAGCAGGTCTGTTAAGCAGATAGGGAATATAGACAATATACCATTCTGCAGACTTACATGCTTTTGCTAGCTAACACATGACTACATGAAAATCAGTAGCCATTTCAAGTTCTAATGTTACTACACAGCAAATCCGATGATACAATCTTCCTTCAGAAATTTGAGAAACAATTTATACATGAAAGTTAAATAGCATGAGGATGCTAGTGAACTTCTGTGTCTAAACATACTCCTTATTATATTAGTAGTCATTTATTTTTTTAGCCTTGTGAATGTTTTCTGATAACAATGTTCAAGGTAGTAATTCCATATTATATTGTTCATCTAAAGGTTTCATTTCAAAACACTTTATATAAAAAATAGTGTAAGGTATAAAATGTGTAATTGCTCAAAGTGATTAGAAATGCAGTTTTTCCTAAAGATCATTTGTTGTATACACTAGTGCCACTTGGACTGGTGAGTCTGAAAGCTTAGCAGCAGTCCTGAAGATTGGTTGATAGACATTTTGCCCTGTGCTCAGGAGCCTGGCTTCCATTGTCTTTCAGTTTCTTCTTTTACTTTCCAGCCAAGCAAAACTACACAACCACAAAGAGACACTGCTGTACAGCACAGCTAACTGTTGTGTACTGTTTTTTATTTCTCCTTTCTAGTGTATTAATTTTAACCATCCTAATAGTTCACATTTCTTTCTTTTAGATTAGCATCCCCACAATTGTTAAAAATCTACTCATTGTCATCAGTTTGCCATGATTTTCCCACTTCTTACTGAAGTCTGAAAAAATACAAAAGCTTCTACCACCTCAGAAGTCAGTTTGAACATACAATAGATTCTTTACAACATAACTTTTTACACGGTTTCTTTTCACCTCCTTTTCTAGTTTCTGTATTCTTTGTGTGTATTTACATATTTTAGAATGGAAAGTGTTGTTCAGTGTTGAATCATCATCCAGGCGCTCGTTTGTTGTAGTTTGGAGGAAATGAGACAACATTTGTTTCTCCAAGTGTAAGGAGCAAAGCTGCCAGCTTCCAGGCTGAAGTTTCTTGGATGGCTGTGTTCACTCTCACATAGGAAATCTTCCCCCAAATACTCCTTGTATCATACTCATTCTTGGTTTTTTTTTTGAGAGTCAAAAAGACTCTCTGGAGTTTAAAGTTGACAATTCAAGAGAGCTGGAATACCCTCCCCATCATTTACTACTCAGTTCTGTTGTGGTATTAACTGACATTTTCCATAGGTTCTGGCTCTGATAGGATTGATAATTTAAAAAATCACAGGCAAGAATGGCAAAAATGTAACATCTTTACATTTGTATTAATTTGTTTTCTTGTCCATTCAATAAATATATTGAACAATGATGTGGCTCAGGGACTATTCTCATAGCTGGATGGAAAAGTAAGTCTCCTTTTAGTGTATTACATGATACTAAACATTAACCAAAGGCTCCAGTCTATAAAGGATTCCATTTATACTACAGCTTCCTGCAGATTTCAGCATTGTGGAAACCCCACTCTTTCTGGAAAGCACCTTGTAGAGTGGCAAGGGGTGGTGCAAGTCATCTCTGTCATAACCCAATCCATTTCAAGAGACATATTTTATCTGGTTGACAGGATAGGAAGTTCAGAGAAGCAATGAAAGCTCATACTGCTTTGCAGTTGAGATAGAATAACTCTCTTGATTAATTCCCACTATTTTATCCTAATCCCTTTCTTTCCTGAAGTATTCAATTGCATGTATTGCTCTCATTTATCCTTTTATGTAATAAATACTACCATATATTTATGCATGGAAATGTCACAGCAAAACTCATTAACAAATTGACATATTAATTATTGTAACAGTCAAAAATGCATTTTTGTGTTGACACAACTAAGCCACCTCTAGATATGTATTCAGAGGAAACTCTGGTATGAAATCTACATCTGTGTAAATTTTTATAACATATATCAATGAAAGTGGGTAGATTAAAGCAACATGTATCTATATAGATAATTCTTTAAAACATACTGGAGTGGATATGGAAAATTGCAGTACACATGGATGATGTGATTTGCATACAAATATACAAAACAATACTTTTGCATCCATTTTTGGTAAAAATACAAAACATGCAAAAAAAAGTATTAAATACACTTTAGAGAAAACGCATAATAAAAGCAGAGAAAAGAAATTACATTAAACAAGTCTATCTGTTATTTTGAAAAGAGAAGGAAATTTAAAACAGATACAAAATGGCAAAATATTGTTGAATTGACAATTGCTCTTTATTATATTTTTTTTATACTTGGAACATTTTATAATGACAATGAAAATACATTTCAGACAGAAGTATTTAGCCTTTTACTCCCCTCTTCTCCAATACTGATAGCTTGCCAGTTTCTGATTTCTTTACTGTTGAAGCTTGAGTCTGAAATGCTTCCTAAGTCTCATGTGTTAAAGACTTCGTTCTAATACAACAGTGTTCTTGAGCTGGGCTTTGGAGGAAGTGATTGGATCATGAGATCTCTAGCATTAGTTAATAGATTATTGATGGGTTCATAATTTAGTAAGCTTTTTGAAGGTGATAGAAGTAAGGTCTTTGGGGATGCACTTTGGGAACTAGATATCATCCCCAGCTACCTTGTATTTCTTTTTTTCTGCTTCGTTGCTACAATGAAGTAAACAGCTTTGCTACTCACCATGGAATAGGGTATTCCTTTTTTAAAGTATATTTTTTAAAAAGTGATTTATTTCTCATTCATTCATTTGAAAAACATTAATTGGGAAATTATTCTGCTCTTAGCCACATGTTAAATTCTGTCCTCTGTTGTCTCTCATAATATTCTTGACTGTCCACATCCGAGGGATTCTTACCTTAGAATCACTTGTTTTTTATCTATATTCTAATAACTGTCTTCAAATTTTAAACTGTGCTAATATAGTTTATTAATTGATATATCCCCATTACATGTGTAACACCATAGTTAAGGTTCGACAAATATTTGTGGAGAGAATGAAATTTTACTGTAACAATGAGAAAGTTTTAGAATTTTGAAGGTTGACTTTTGAGATATCTAAGTGAACTTATGCCACAGAAAGTGAAAATTCTGAATCAGGATTTGGAGAAGATGCTAGAATATGAAACGTAGGCTAAAATGTTTGGCATCCAGAAGATAAATGAAGCACTGAACAAGAAGATGGCTTCTTTTGAAAAATGGACATAAGAAGAGGAAAACAAGTCACACTGAGTTAGGCACGGTTTTTTTCCTGTATGAAAGGGGCTGTGGAAGAAGGTGCTATAGCAATGGATTCTCCTGAGTATTTATTTTGTACAAATATAACACTGTCAATAGAGTTTTTCTAACTATGGGAAAATGTTGGGCCCTAAAGAGTAAGTAGAACTGCTGAAGTCATGTATCAAAGTGGTGACACGTAGGATGACATGTTAGCTTCTCTGTCCCTCTTTTGTGATAAGCAACAGGTGAATTCTTCACTGTCCTCAGAGTTCCCCAGGTCCAGTTGTATTCAGAGGTTACTAATATGACACACACATTATTGGTATGATAGTATAAATAGGTATGACCACCATAGACTCATGTTTTGAAACGCTTGGTCCATAGGAACTGGCACTATTAGGAGGTGTGGTCTTGTTGGAGTAGGAATTGTGTCCCTGTGGGGATGGGCTTTAAATTATCTTAGTGTCAGTGGTATGGATTTACCTGTGGTAGTAGAGGAGAAAGAAATGCTGTCTATCCAGGTTCATCTTAACAGCAAATAAGTTCTACACATCTAAATTTAACTTTTTGTAGTATTGTCGTTTTGTGTGCACTGAGTTTCTGGCTCTATCTTCTTATGGTTTACTTGTAATGTTAATATCACTCAATAAATGCTAGTCAAGGCATACCTTCTATATTTCCATCCTAATGGCCTGGCATTAGCCTCCAGCTCTTTTCTTTAGTTCTTCAATTATCAGCCATTGATCTACATCAGTGCCATCCTATGTACATGCAGAGCATATCAACACCTTGTTAGAACTTGTCAGTATAAGCTTTATTGACTGTTAGTTACATCTTCCATTACCACCACTCACCTCCATCTAAGTGAGGCTACTCATCCTGAGAGTGGTGTCTAAAGCTGATGCTCTTAGATATTCTCCTGTGCCTGATATTGTTTGAATCTGAAATGTCCCCTACAGGTTCATGTGTTTAATATTGTTCTCTAGTTGTGGGAGGCATTGGAATTTTTAGAAAGAGAGGTTCAGATGGAGCCAAGTAACTATTTGTGAGGCCTCCAGTTCTGGCCTATTTTCTAATTCTTCATGTATCGTGTCCATTGCCATGAATTAAGACACACCACCATGCATTCCATACTAAGATGGGTTGAAATATTCTGAAACCTTGAACCAAAATGGATCTCTCCTGACTTGGACAATTTTTGTTATGTATTTTTGGTCATGGTGACAAAAAGTACTAATATGGTGTCTGAAAATAGAGGCTCAGATTCCAGTGCAAACCCTATTACACTATTAGTATCTATGGAGAGGCCTTGGTCAGGCTGTGCCACTCTGAATTTCATTGTATCATTAGTAAAAGGAGATTCTGATTCTACAGTTCTTAACTATTTATGGACTTGTATTTTGTGAATTTTAAGTCTTCAGCACCTTTCAAGACTGATATATTGAAAGTGGGCCAACAACTTCATTTGTAAAAAAAAATCTGTCCTGTTTTTTCAACTCAGTAATCATTGCTCTAAGGAACAAATTATTCTTCAAGGTCCTCCTGATGCCTCATGTGAGAATGTACACAGGGGAAGTAGAATCCAGAAGTTGGTAACAGAGAGCAATTACAGTTCTTGAGTGTGCCTGGCTTATGTTCATGTTTACTAAAGGACATTTGTGCTTTGTGAAACTTTTAATAATCAGCAACTTTCTAATATTTTTAATGAATTCCCATTGGGATCATTGGACAATGGGCTCTTTTCTGCTTTTTGGAAAATCCCTATACAAGACCAAGAAACATTGGTGCTTTCTGCAGGATGGTTAAGGAGTATTATACTCAATCTTGGGATTTCTTTAGCAACTGGCAAACATCTATGGTTTCAGCTTAGTCAATTTAGTAATGAAATAATAAACAAAATAGCATTTGTTTTAATTTGTCTCTTTCTTTTCTTTCTTTTTCCAGACATGGGCTCACTATATGCTACAGGCTGACCTAGAACTCTCTGTGTAGCTCAGGCTGGCATCAGATTTGCAATATTTTTACCTCAGATTCCCAAGTGCTACAATTGTGAGCGTGTGCTTGTAGCTAGTGTTTTCCTGGTCCTGCCTGGCCCACAGTCAGAACAAATTTCTCTCACCTGCCAGTCCCACAGCTGCTCAGACCCAACCAATTAAACACACAGAGATTTGTATTGCTCACAAACTGTATGGCCGTGGCAGGCTTCTTGTTATCTAGTTCTTCTATCTTAAATTAACCCATTTCTATTAGTCTATACTTTGCCATGTGGCTCTTGTGGCTTACCAGTACCTTACATCTTGCTTGTCATGGCAGTGACTGGCAGTGTCTCTCTCCTGCAGCCTTCCACTTCCCAGAATTCTCTTCTCTGCTTGTCCTGCCTATACTTCCTGCCTGGCTACTGGCCAATCAGTGTTTTATTTATTAACCAATCAGAGCAACACATTTGACATACAGAAAATCCCACAGCATGTGCCACTCTGTCTAGTTTTTCTTTCATTTTTTAATGCTTCCAACTTCTTTTTCAGATTATATTTTTAGGATGTCTTACAAATTATGTAATGAAAAATTAAGACATACTAAAACTATAACCTCATTGAATATTTCATTTGAACAAAAAACATGATTTTATATGTATATGTAAATATATGTATATGTCTATATCATACAGGTGTGAGTACATACACATCTGTGCGTGAGTGCGCGCACGTGTGTGTGTGTGTGTGTGTGTGTGTGTGTGTATGTGTGTGTGTGTGTGTGTGTGTAGGCCACACAACAAACTTGAGAGTTGTTTCTCAGGGACTACCCATGTTTTTGTTTGATTTTATGATAAAGTCTCTCATTGGCCTGGATCTCACTGTTTTGGCTAAACTGACTGGCCCATAAAACCCAGAGATCTTCCTTTCTCCACCTCCACAATACTTGAATTATTAACTATTTCACTTGGGTTCCTATGATCAAACTGAGGCTCTTATGCTTCCATGATAACACTGCTACCAACTTTGCCATCTCCCAGCCCCATAGCATCATTTTTTAATGGCTTGGGACTATAGATGTGGAGTACAATTTTAAAAACAATGTGAATGATTTCCAAACATGGCTGGCATCCCAATCAGCTTTGGACATCTTAAAGAAACACATTCCTGTGCTTGCACCCAACATATTCCTGTGCCTGTGCCCAATAAACTCCTGTGTGCCCACACAGCAGACTTTTGTGCCTAAACCTAAGAGGTTCCCAGTCTACACCTAACGTGTTCCTGTACCTGAACTCAGGTTAAATAACTCAGAAGCCCCAGACAAATTTGTGTTTCTAATTATCTTCTAATTATTTTTATGTAGACGGATTGGCACTCGTATCTGAAAACTTCTAGGGACCTTATGCAAGACATTCTACTTTTCCATTCATCCACATCTTTGTGACTAGTTCCCTCTGGTCTTGAAATTCCTTAAGTCATTTGCTCTTTACTTCTTTTGGCATAAAGGCAAAAATTGCTCTAAGTTTTTCTTTTCTCCTTATTAATTTTCTTTCCTGCTCCCTTTTGTGCTAATTTTACACTAGTCTCTTCCTCTCCTTCTGTATTGCCCTCTCTTCCTCCTCCCTAGCCCTGCCTTGTTTTACCTAACCTTCCCCTTTCTAACAATTTGTCTTCTTCTATTCCACTCTCTAGTGAGCCTCTTCTCCCCCCCTTTCTTTTTCTCTTTCTTCCCTTTCTTATTGGTGCTGGGGATCAAACTAGGTCCTCTTGTGTACTAAGAACACTTGTGCTCACCCAGCTTTTCTTTCCAATTAGTAACCTTACTAAGAACTGCCATTTGGAACTATAGAGTAAGTGGAGCTTTTCATCACATATTTGACACAGATATACTGTCCCATTCTATAAATCAACTGTTTTACTTCTTAAATGAATTATGTTATGGATAAAACTATTGAAGTATAAAACCACTTTGTTCATGGTCCTAAAATGTAGTAGACAAAGCTAATCTAAACATTGTGTAGTGCCTTCAACAAAGAAAAAGATGTGATTATCACTTCAGAACAATGTGCTTTTATAGTAGATGTGTCCTGAATAACAGGAGTAAATTAGACAATTTTATAACATTACTGACTCACGAAGAGATAGTGTCATTGTAAAGTGTTTTTTTTTTTTCCATATACTTCTCTTGAGCTATGCAAATTGGCATATTGAACTCAGGCCTTTTAACATTTGGAAGTCAAAGTTTAAGAAATTATCCATATTTTTAATTATATTTATAATATTTATTCAAGCATGTTTTGCCCTAAAAGTTTTCCAATTTCAATATTACTTTGTAGTGATTACTTTGTAGTGTCATTTTCCTACGTGCTTTGGCTACTTGACCTTACTTAATATTCATCACAAATTCCATATAATTGCCACAAAAATTCTTCCAAGTCTCTGAGAAGACAAAGTTGGTTCTATATTTGGGCCATTAGTTGTTAAAAATATTTTTTTTTTTGCAAGATTTAAAGTGATGCCAGTTATAATGGTGCAAAACTGTGATCCCAAAATCAGGGAAGTTGAGACAGGAGGGTTGTGAGTTTGATGCCAGCCTATACAGTGTAGTGAGACCTTGTCTCAAAAATATAAAAAATAAAAAAACAAGCAAACAAATAAATAAAACAAATGAAGCCAACTAAACAACAAAGAATACAATGCAATTAGTTTAACCTAGGCACAAACTCATAAATCATAAATGTATTTCAAAATAAATTTTAGTTAAATTATATTTCTAAATGTGTGAATTTAAAAGGGTTAATTTTACTCTACCAGGAGTTAGTCTTAGTGTACTATTTTAAACAAGCACTCTCTGGTTGACATGACTTACATAATTAAATTCACTTCCTTCCTTCTCCCATGGGCTTTATCTTAAACTCTCAGAAGATTTCCCATAGGAAATAGGAAACAAGGTCCATTGCACTTGCTTTTTAATTCTTCTTCTTTCTGGTGCCTTCCTAGGTGAGCAAGCTTGACAACAGCAAATTTGAAATTTAGTTTTAAGTCACTATTTTTTTTTTTTTGGTTGAAAAATAAGCTAATGTCATTAATTGCATTAATTACATTAATCACATCATTATAATCACATAATTTTAAATAACACTAGATGTACTATTTGTATCTTGTCTCAGATCGAACCTAGGGCTTTATGTAACCTAGCTAAGGGCTTTACAACTGAGCTTTGTCCCAGCCATGGACTTTGTGATAAATTTAAACCCTGTAGAAATATAAATTTCATCAATCACTCAAATTTGTATTTTCTTTATTCTTTTTGCAATACTAATAGTTTTTACCATCTTCAACCTAGGTTTTTACAGTAGCTTAGCAAAGTATCTTTTTTCATTTTCAAAACTCATACATGAGGAGAATATAAGAAAATAAGAAAACATTGAAATTAATATCATAAGTAATTATATATTTTATAGTAGTCTAGCATGCAATTATGATAGTGTTTTAATAAAATTAGTATTAGATATTACTCTTATAAATCATAAAGTATGTATTTTCAAAAGGGTTAGTAGTTAAAATTCTCAAAATTCATAAAGTAGCTCCATAAAATATAAATTTAGGCTTCAGTTCATTAGGCTTGTAGTCTGGTCACTCCTTCCAGCTTTCAAGCAGGCTCCTTTGAAGTATCCTACAGAAGTTTTTGTTGAGGAATTCAGAAAACAGAGGCAAGTCAACTGAGAAATGTTTCCTTCTCTCTTGGAGCAATGTTGCCATTATTGACTGATTTTTCAGACTTCCTTGGGAAAATACTTTTCATTTTAATATACCAATTCCCATGCCCTGTCTGAGAGTCACTGAATCAGGTGAGCTGTGGGCAGAGATGTCATACAAAGTCTCTAGAAGATTCTGGTGATCATCCAGATTGTACAGCACAGTGTTAAGAAACCTTAAACTGTCAAATGAAATCTGAATGTTATTGAGAAGTATGCAATCCTAAATATAAGGTTTTATTTATTATTGCTACTAGTTGAAAACATGTAAATAATATCAGTGAAAATACATTCAGAGACTGAACATGTGAATTTATCCCTTCTCATTTATTTAAAAAGCAATGTACACTTCAATGTCACAGTTAAATATTATAATTGGTATTATATTGACTCTGAAGATGGAGGTTCAGATTTCACATGGTTCCAAGAAAGCACTACTAGCAAACTACTTTCTTGATGCCCTTCTAACCCTGGCTGTGGTGTAATTTTGTACCACTTCTAAAACCATTAAATGAGGTGTTCTGCTCTATCACAGTTTATCTCCTCTAAATCTAGCATATGCATTCAAAGGTAGCACCATTTAATTCCTATTTGACTTGTATGGGAATGTCTGCCCCTCTCTTCCCCATTATTCACATCTACCTTCCTACTTTTCAGTAACTTCTTCAACCAGTCTAGAAGTTATAAAGCACAAGTTGAAGAAGATTCATCCCAAAAATACAAGGTTCTTTGCCTCTATTGACTTATCAGCAGTGTTTTGAAAACCCCAAATCAGGATTCAACTGTGTTTTCTACTTCCTTTGTTCTGGAGTACTACCATTGAAAGTCATATGGCAAAGATGATATGGTAGGGCAATTCTTTAATTCCAGCACTCATGGACTTAGGGAGTTGGAGCAGAAGAACCTTGTGATTCTTAAGTTGCAGATGAGCTGGGCTACATAGCAAGATCTTGTTACTAAGCTAAACCAAATTAAATGAAACAAAACAAAAGCAAAAACAAGGAAATTAGAAAAAAAAAAGAAAGTCACAAAATTGGTTCTATCGGCCGGGCGGTGGTGGCGCACGCCTTTAATCCCAGCACTTGGGAGGCAGAGGTAGGCGGATCTCTGTGAGTTCGAGGGCAGCCTCGGCTACCAAGTGAGTTCCAGGAAAGGCGCAAAGCTACATAGAGAAACCCTGTCTCGAAAAATTGGTTCTATCTGTGGGTAAATTCAAGGCAATCCATATCAAACAGGTCTTCAACATGATGGCAACTATACAGTTGTTCTCTGTTAATTTGTTTTCTTGGATATTATTTTGTACTTAACTCCTTACTCTTTCAATACTTTCATGCCTCTAAGCTTCACTGAGAATCCCAGAGATATATTCTCCCAACTTCCTGCTATGAATCATAGGAATCTCCTGACTTTGCCTTACCCTTTTCTACTCCCTACTTTTCTTTTTAAAAATGATCCTGTTGCCAGGTGGTGGTGGTTCACGTCTTTAATCCCACCACTCAGGAAGCAGAAGCAGGTGTATATCTGTGAGTTTGAGGCCAATCTGGTCTACAAAGCAAGTTCCAGGACAGCCAGGGCTGTTACACTGAGGAACCCTGTCTCAAAAAAAAAACAAAAACAAAAACAAAAACAAAAACAAAAACAAAAAACCAACCCTCCCCGCCAAAAAAATCTGAGGCCTATTGCATGAGGCCTCAGAAACTATTCCCAGACCCTCTCAAATATATTTTACTCTTGCTGTCTGAATATGGTTTAAAATGTAGGATCATTCCCATGACATTTGATAGGGCTAAACAGCATTTTGCCCTCCTCCCAATCCAGCGCTCTGGCTTGCGGAGGACTCTCTGGGTGGAGACATGGCCTCGGGAGCCGCCTGAGCGGCGGTAAAGATTGGAATAATTTATGAAACAGGCTTGAATGATCCAGAAATTTTAGAAGGAAGAAATGAGAAGTATGTGGATACTCCATTTAGCAAGCCATCTGATGCCTTTATTTGGGGGAAGATAAAAAAAAAACCTTTGATTGTATACTTCTTGAAAGACATGGGAGACAACATACCATCATGCCTTCAAAAGTCAACTACCAGGAGAACATCTGGGCTCTGAGGAAGAGGGTTGTACACACGTCATAGTGACCACAGCTTGTGGGTCCTTGAGAGAAGAGATCCAGCCTGGTGACATGGTCATCATCAATCAGTTCATTGACAAGACATCCCTAAGGCTTCAGACCTTCTATGATGGAAGTCACTGCAACTATAGAGGAGTGTACTATATCCCAATGGCTGAACCATTTTGCCCCCAAACAAGAGAGGTCCTCACAGAAACAGCTAAGAAAGTTGGACTTCGATGCCATTCAAAGGAAACAATAGTCACAATGGAGGGGCCTTGTTTCAGCTCTCGAGCAGAAAGCTTTTTATTCCATACTTGCAGTGCGGATGTTATCAATACAACTACAGTTCCAGAGGTGATGCTTGCTAAGGGGGCTGTAATTTGCTATGTAAGCATTGCCATGGCAATCGATTATGATTGTTGGAAGAAGGATGAAGAAGCGGTTCAGTGGATGGAGTTTTAATGACCATGAAAGAAAATACCAACAAAGACACAAGTTTACTCCTTACTATCATACCTCAAATAGAGTCAATGCAATGGTCAGAAATGCTCTGTAACCTGAAGAACATGGCCCAGTGTTCTGTTTTACTACCAAGACATTAAAATGGCATGGCTGCCACAAGGAGACTTACTACTTCTTTTTTTTTTTTTTTTTTTTTTTTTTTTTTTTTTTTTCGAGACAGGGTTTCTCTGTGTAGCTTTGCGCTTTCTGGACTCACTTGTAGCCAGCTGCTTGAACTCACAGAGATCCGCCTGCCTCTGCCTCCCGAGTGCTGGGATTAAAGGCGTGCGCCACCACCGCCTGGCGACTTACTACTTCTAGTCTTTGGGAGATTTTGCTTAAACAAAAACAAGGAAGTTTTGCAGCCTTCATGCTTTTGTCTGGGAAGAAGAGCATAGAAAGAGACAATGCAGTCCGTCAAGATACCCACTCTTCCAGAACGCAGAAAGGAAAGCAATAGCATGCAGAAATGTAAAGGAACAAAGCCCAAAACCTTGTCAATCATTTCTCCTATTAAACTAACCACAATGAAGTCTGATGAGAACCATTTCCCTGCACTGTTGACAATGACTATGAGCTTGAAATGGGATTGTATGGTTGTGAATTGACACCATCTTTCTGAAGGGCACTTTGGTACAGTGCATCTGAGGCTTAAAAATATTTAATGTACTTTTGTACACTAGACATTTCTCTTTAAAAAGTTATGGGAGATTCATTCAAAGAACATGTAATGGCTGTGACCTGTCATCATAAAATATTCAAACAATCTGAATATCAAAAAATTAGATGGATGTATCATGTTTCTGTTAAGATTAAGCTATAAAGCAATCAAGTGGTAATCATGTTTTCTCATAAAGAAATGGTAACTTTGGGGGGTGGGGGGTGGAAAAAAAAGAAATGGTCACTTTGTACTATGAAATGAGGAAAAAAGGTATAAGCATTTACGATTCTTGTTTTTTGTTTTAAATGATGTGTAAATGTTTAAAAAAAGACAAGACAGAATTATACATAATCCTATAACTGTATTTATGAAGAGATGCTGAATAATTCTTATTTTCTCTTTTGATTGATTTTAGTTTGAAGTCTATTTTGCTAGATATTAAGATAGCTACACCAGCTTGCTTCTTAAGTCCATTTTATTGGAAAGTCTTTTCCCAGCCTTTTACTCTGAGGTTGTGTCTGTCTTTGAAGTTGAGGTGTGTTTATTGTATGCAGCAGAAGGATAGATCCTGATTTCATATTCATTCTGTTAGCCTGTGTCTTTTTATAGGTGAATTGAGTCCATTAATATTAAGGGATATTAATGGCCAATGATTGTTAATTCCTGTTATCTTTTGGTGGTAGTGTGTGTATATATTTCTCTTCTTTGGGATTTACTGCTGTGGGGTTATCTATTGCCTGTTTATTCGTGGGTGTACCTGACTTCCTTAGGTTGGAGCTTTCCTTCTAGTGCTTTCTGTAGGACTGGATTTGTGGATAGGTATTGTTTAAATCTGCTTTTGTCTTGGAATGTCTTGTTTACTTCATCTATGGTGACTGAAAGTTTTGCTGGGTATATTAGTCTCGGCTAGCATCCATGGTCTCTTAGTGTCTTTATTACATCTGTCTAGGAACTTCTGGTTTTCAGAGTCTGCATTGAGAAGTTGGTGTTATTCTGAAGGGTCTGCCTTTATAAGTCACTTGGTGTTTTTCCTTTCTTTATTCTGTATGTTTAATAGTTTAATTATAATGTGGCAAGGGGACTTTTTGGGGGTTCTAGTCTATTTGGTGTTCTATAAGCTTCTTGTATCTTCATAGGTATTTCCTTCTTTAAATTGAGAAAGTTTTCTTCCATGATTTTGTTGAATACATTATCTGTGCCTTTGAGTTGATATTCTTCTCCTTCTTCTATCCCTACTAGGCCTTTTCATGGTGTCCCAGATTTCCTAGACATTTGGTGTTATGACATTTTGGCTTCAGGTTTTATTTGACTGAAAGCTATTTACTCTATTGTGTCCTCTATGCCAGAGATTCTTTCTTTTATCTCCTGTATTTTGTTGGTTATGCTTGCATCTGTAGTTCCTGTTCATTTATTCAGATTTTCTCTTTCCAACATTCCCTCGGTTTGTGTCTTCTTCATTGTTTCTATTTCAATTTTCAGGTCTTGAACTGTTTTCATCACCTGTTTAATTGCTTTTCCATGGTTTTCTTGGATTTCTTTAAGGGATTTATTTATTTCTTCCAATTTTTTGTTTGTCTTTTCCTCAATTTCTTTAAGGGAATTTTTCATTTCCTCTTTAAAGGCCTCTATCATCTTCATAAAGTTATTTTTAAGGTTGCTTTCTTCTGCTTCTTCTACATTGTGATATTCAGGTATTACTTTTGTAGAACTGCTAAGTTCTGGTGACGCTGTGTTGCTCTTTATGTTGTTATATGTATTTTTGCACTGGTGTCTACCCATCTCCTCCTCAAATAAGTGCAAGAGGTGCTCTTGGTCCAATTTGTGCTTGCTGTGTCTGTGTTACAGGGGGCCACTCTGGGTCCAATATTAGCTCTTGGTCCAATCAGAGTGGATGGATTCTGTGTCACAGGAAGCCTCTCTTGGTCCAATGAGAGCTCTTAGTCCAATGAGAGCTAGCAGATTCTATGTCTCAAGAAGCCACTCTTGGTTCAATGAGAGCTGTCAGATTCTGTGTTTCAGGAAGCTACTAGGGTTGCAGGGGGATGGGTAGATTTGGGATGTGAGTCTTGTAGATTGCAGGGTCCGATGGGGAGTTTTGATGGGGGAGCCTTCCTGCAGGAGTCTTCCCTGCTGGCCAGCAACTGGGGTCGTGATGAGTGGGGGTTCCAAGGGACTAGACATTGTTGATGTATTTATTGCCTGTATATATTGTATATAGTTATTGTACTTATTGTATATAGTTGTTCTCATATTAGTTATAACTTTATTTTATCTTAGACAAAAAAGGGGAAATGTGGTGATATTTTATTTGTGCACCCCAATAAAGCTTATCTGAGGATTAGAGAAAAAAGCCAGTCACTATATTAAGCAAAGAGGTCAGGCAATGGTAGCACACACCCTTAATCCTTGCATTCAGGAGGTAGAGATTCATCTGGATCTCTGTAAATTCAGGGCTACACTGGGAACAGTGCCAGGCATGGTGGTACATGTCTTTAATCCCAGCATTAGTTAACCACAGAGATCTGGAGGTCTGTACAGACAGACAGTAAGTGATAGAACTGGGTGGAAAGAGGAAAGTGATATAGCTGGGTGGAGAGAGGAAGTAAGATGTTAGAGCAAAGAAATGCATATAGGCATGGATATCTAGGAAGTAGCTCTCTCTTTGGCTGAGGATTTCCTAGTGGCAAGAACGTGGCTGGCTTCTTTCTGCTTCTCTGATCTCTCAGTTTTTACCCCAATATCTGGCTTCAGGTTTTTTATTAATAAGACCATTTAGCAATTTGTCTTACAAAACATGAAGAAATTGAACTGGTTCCCAGCTAGAAGCTTCACTCTTAATGACTAGTGTTCATGGGACTAGATGGTATTTTTCACTGTACTGGAGGAGAAAAACAATAATCAGCATCACCAAGATACAAACCCCGTGACCTACAACAGCAATATGCCTACAAGATATATCAGTGCAATAGTTGCACAAATGTTATGGGAGTAACAACCACATTTTGATTGAGTGAGGGGAAAGAATATGATCAAAATACATTGCATGTAAAAATTTTTGGAGGTGGTCAAGGTCACAAAAACATTTAGAGAGTTAATTTAGTCCTAAGTAGCAACAGTGTACTGATAGCCCTTCCAGGTCAATGCAGGCTTCTTTCAATAGTTTTTATGAACAGGTAATGGAAAAAATATTTTCTGCATCAACAGCTCTGTAGCTGGAAGGAGGAGCTATATTGACTGACTCTATCAAATAGAGTTAGAGTTACAGTTTAATAAAATTAATGATAAACATTCTTAGTTACAGTTTCTACTGGTGCAGTAAAATTTAATGACCGAAGCAACTTTGGGAGGAAAGGGTTCATTTCATCTCATAGTCCCTAGTCCATTATCCAGGGAACTCAGGGCAGGAACTCAAGGCAGGAGCCTATAGGCAGAACTGATGCAAAGGCCATGGAGAAGTGCTGATTACTGACTTGCTTTTCATCCCTTGCTGTCTTAGTGTTATTATTGCTAGGATGAAACACCATGACCAAAAGTAACTTGTGTGTGTGTGTGTGGGGGGTTATTTGATTTACACTTCTACACTGTAGTCCATCACTGAAGGAGATCATGACAGGAACTCAAACAGGGCCAGAACCTAGAGACAGGAGCCGATGGAGAGGCCATGCAGGAGTGCTATTTATTGGCTTGCTCATCATGACTCATTCATCCTGCTTTCTTATAGAACCCAGAACCACTAGCCCAGGGATGGCACCACCCACAATGAGCTGGGCCCTCTCAATCACCAATTAAGAAAATGTACTACGGTCTTGCCTACAGCCCAATCTTTTTTTCCAGCTTATTTATGTATTTTTTTTTAAAAAAAATTTTTATTTAGTTTACATCCTGGCCACAGTTTCCCTTACATCCCACCTCCCCTCTACCCCTCACCCCCCAAATCTGCTCCTCCTCTGCTTCTGTTCAGAAAGGGGCAGGGCTCCTATTAGTATCAACAAAGCATGGCATATCAAGTTGGGGCAGGACTTAGCTCTTTCTCTTGTATTAAGTCTGGGCAAGGCAACCCAGTATGAGGAATAGGTTCCCAAAAGCCAGCCAAAGCATGAGGGACAGCCCCTCCTTTCAAGATAAGTAGTCACACAAGTAGACCAAGCTACACAACTGTCACATATATGTAAAGGGCCTAAGTTGGTCCCATGCCAGATCTCTGGCTGTTGGTTCATACTTTGTGAGCTCCAATTACACTAGGTTAGTTGTTTCTGTGGGTTTTCTTGTGATATCCTTGATACCTCTGGCTCATACAATCTTTCCTCTCTCTCTTCAGCAGGAATCCCAGAGCTCTGCCTAATGTTTGGCTGTGGGTCTCTGCATCTATTTCCAAGTGTTACTGAATGAAGGCTCTCTGATGACAATTGAGGCAGTCATCTATCTATGAGTATATCAGAATATCATTAGACATCATTACATTGACTTTTTTTTCTCTGATTGTGTTTGGTTCTATCCTAGGTCCTGGCCATCCAGTCTCTGGGTCCTGGTATTCCAGGCAGTGTCAAGGATGGGCTCACTCTTATGGCATGGGTCTGAGGCTAGACCAGTCCTTGTTGGCCACTCCTACAATCTCTGCACCACCCTTACCCCACCGCACTCCCTATGGCATATTCCATAAGCAGGACAGATCGTAGGTCATAAGTTGTGTGGCTGGGTTAGTGTCCCAGTCCATCCACGGGAAGGCTTGCTTGGTCACAGGAGATGGCCAGTTCAGGCTACATATCCACTATTGCTAGGAGTCTTAGCTGGAGTCATCCTTGTAGAGTTCATGGAGTTTCCCTTGTAGTTTCATGTCAGTTTCTACCTGACCCCAAAATGTGGCCCCTTTCCAATCATCTCTTTCAGTACTCTCCCTCTCCATCCACCTCCCAACCTGTTCCTTCATGTTCCCATCCTTATCCACCCCCAGTTCAGCCACAAGATCTCTTCTATTTCTCCTTCCCAGGGAGATCCATGCATCTCCCTTTGGCCCCCTTGTTACCTAGCCTCTCTGAGTCTGTGGATTGTAGCATGGCCATCCTTCACTTTACACTATAGCCCAGTCTTATGGAGGCATTGATGTTTCCTCCTCTCAGATGACTTTAACTCTTTCAAGTTGACATAAAACTATCCAGCACACTTGCTCAGTCTGTTTTCTTATACATCCAAGGACCACATGCTGAGGAGTGGCACTGCCCACAATGGGATTTTCCTCCCACATCAATCACTAATTAAGAAATTGCACCACATTCTTGCTTACAGGCCAGTCTGGTGGGATCATTTTTTTTCTTAACTGGGGTTCTCTGTCCTCAAATGACTCTAGCCCATGTCAAGTTGACAGAAATACTAGCCAGAATACAGGTCAATGTCATTTTCATTGCCATTTTTCTTCTGCATTAGTGAAATGAGCAAACATGTTGTAGAAATCATGAACTCTGAATCCTTTGGGTCTTGATATTTTTGCTAATCTTAACAGTTTTTCCAAGAATCAGTGTTGTCCTTGATTTATTATTTTGGTAAGTAAAGGAAATTCAAAGGGTTTCTTTTCACTTGGTCTGTACTGTCAAAAAAAATACACTGACTAGAGCAAAAACATCAGTACATTTAAGAACAGTCAGCCAAGATATTGATTAATAAAGCAGTATTTAGATACTGCAAGTTGTCCAGTATTTATACTCCAACTTTGAATTTCAGAATTGAAAAAAAGGCAATGACATCTGTTGCAAACCCACATACCCCATTTTAATATGGCTCTGGGTCAAAACTCCAGTATCAGTCACAAAGAAAATCTTATTTTGCCAAAACAGAGGATATCTCTGGGTGGTCATTCTGCTCAATTGTCCATAAGCTGCATCCAGAAGTGTTATTCTTGGCTGTTCCCACTTGGAATCCAATCCTCTCCACTGAATTTGCAGAGGACTTTTTAATAGTAGAATTTACCACTGTCACTTTTTTTTTCCAAAGAAAATCAATACCAAAACATTTAAATGTTTCTGGAACTACTCTTTCCAATGTATTTCTTCAGTTTGCAGAAAGGCTTTATCTTTT
Source organism: Peromyscus leucopus (assembly GCF_004664715.2). Lineage (NCBI taxonomy): Eukaryota > Metazoa > Chordata > Mammalia > Rodentia > Cricetidae > Peromyscus > Peromyscus leucopus. Next base: position 3,093,122 of record NC_051076.1, on the reverse strand, counting down.
GGATTCCATGTAGCAATTCTAATTTAATATGTCCTCATTTTAAAAAGATATTTCACTGGAAATTTAGAGTGACACTTCTTCCTTTCTGTATTTCAAAGATACTTCTGTACTGTCTCCTTTCTCTCAGTCTCACAGTAAATCCGCTGTCACTCATACTGTTCTTCCTCTGAGCGTAAATGTTTATTGCTGATTTATAATTTGTCTCTCCTTTTATTATTATTTTTTTTATTATTATTGTTATTATTATTTGATTTTTAGAGACAGGGTTTCTCTTTGTATCTTTGCATCTTTCCTGGATCTAGCTCTGTAGACCAGGCTGGCCTTGAACTCACAGAGATCCACCTGCCTCTGCTTCCCGAGTGCTGGGATTAAAGGCGTGGACCACCACCGCCCAGCCTTGTCTCTCTTTTTAATCAGCTCTCATTTTGGTGTTTTATGACATGGTCTATCTGTATAGTTCAGGCATGACTTCCAGTGAGAACCTTCTGTCACAACCTTCTACATACTGACATTATACTGTAATGTGAATCATCACACTATGGTAGGATTTCCTCTATTTCATTAGTTTTGAGCAATTTGACTGCAATGTAACTTCAAGTAGTTGTTTTAGATCTCTTGTACTATAGTTAATTAAGATTTTAAAAATATGTTGATTATTGTTAAAATTTTGAAGCCCTTTTTCTTCAGAAAACTTTTCTGTTCTCTAACTTCTTGCCTTAGTTTTGAAGACTTCAGTTACATTCATGTCAGCTTTTAGTAGGTTTTAATTGATTGATTAACATCCTGAGAATGGAATATATTTCTCATTTCTTTTGCATGATTGTTAATTTTTGAAATTCATCTTAATGTCCATTGCCTAGGGTTAAAAATTCAAATTCCACAAGATTTTGGATTACCAATTGGTAAACTGAGTTATAAGATCTTAGTTTATGTTACATCAGTTTAATTTTTGGTCTTAGTTGTATACTTAAAGGTAGATTAGTCATTGTACAGATTGTTAATCCTTTGAGTTTACTTAGTAAGTTATATATAGGACTCATGACTCAAAAACATTTAAAAAGCCTTATGAAATGAAAACTTTAATAAAGTATATTAGTTAGTTAATAGTACATGCAATATATTTAACCACATATCTTGAAATTCATTGTCCTATCAAACAGTTTTTTTTTCTCACACTTATATTTTTGCAAGTTGACTCTAGATTGCTCTTTCTTGGATGGGTCCAGATAGATAATTGTCTTTGGAGTCAGGCTTCAGATTATAGATTGGTTGAAAGTCTGCTCTTTGTAATTTATTTGGGATACTAGGCTCAGAGTCAGCAGTTACTCATGGTGTGCTTTTTACATACAGACTTACAAAGTGAAGGGAGCAAACTGAGCTACACAAGCACCTTTATGTTTGTTTATTGTGTTGAATGTCTAAAGTTTAATTGATCAAAGCCATGCTATTCTGGATGGCAAATATCCAGCACATACTACCTGTAAGTAAATTGTGCAGTTTTTGTATCCTCCACTGAATTTGACCTTAGCCAAGTATATCAGAGCTTAAAGACCTGTGCCATTTCCAGCTTTTTTTTCTCTCCGCTTTGTTTTCCATTTAAGATGTAAGCTTTCAACATCATGCTCCAGCTGTCATGCCTGATGCTTTCTGCCATGCTTCCCTGCTATGACTGACTCTTATCCCTCCAGAATTGTGTGATGTTTGAAAAAGAACAGCCCCCATAGACTCATATATTTGAATGCTTAGTCATCAGGGAGTGCCACTATTTGAAAGAATTAGAAGGATTAGGAGGTGTGGCCTTGTTGGAGTAGTTATGGCTTGTTGGGGTAAGTGTGTCTCTGGGGATGGTCTTTGAGGTTTTGAAAGCCTATGCCAGGCCCACTTCTCTCTCTTCCTTCAGATCAGAATTTGGCTCTCAGCTACTGCTCTAATGCCATGCATGCCACCATGTTTCCTGCCATGATGTTAATGTACTTAACCTTTGAAGCTATAAGCAAGCCCCCAGTTAAATGCTTTTTCTTTTTAAGATTTGACTTGGACATGGGGTCTCTTTACAGAAATAGAACAGTGACTAAGATGAACAGTAAGCCCAAATAAATTCTTCTATAAATTGCCTTGGTAATGATATTTTATTACAATAACAGAAAAAAAACTAATACAGAACTTTCCCAACAATTCCCACTTCAATACTTTTGATTTTTTTTTAAGTATTTCCCATAAAAACACAGTGGAAGATCCAAAATTTTGTTTAAAATTTGATCAAATTAATGTTGTCTTGGAGGGCAGTTGCTGCAACTATAATTCTAACTAACTCATGGGGAGAAGAAACATACTTTAAGCTCATGAGAATATAAGCTAGCTTGAATTTTTTTATAATAGAGTTATTAAATAAATCTGATCAATTCTGTAGTCTATTTCATTTTGTTCTGCTGTGATAAAAATCTAAGCTTGGTATCATGGCAGAAGTACTGTGGCTCCCATTCATTGTGACTCTAGAAAAGCTCTCTCAGAATTAGGAATAAAAAAATAGGGACAGAAACATTTGGAATTAACTTCATTAGAAAAGAAAAAAAAAAAAACAACCAAAAAAAAAAAAAAACCCAAAAACAAAAGCAAAAAAACAACCTCTAAGCTGATAGTCTCCATCCCTTCATCTGTCTCTGGGTTCTTTTGGTTTAGCAATAATTCTTAGGGATCTTTGACATTTGGAGAAAAATTATGTTTTTCAGTAACTGGAAGTACTATAATCCTGTAGGTTGCCAAGTAATTAACTATGAGCTCTCAGTAGACTTTCTAGGCTTCAGAATTTCTATACTTTGACTATACACTAATACTGAATTAATCACGTCTTGGTGTCCTCAGGCAGCACCAGACAGTGGGTGACAATTATACATAGTCAAATCTTGTTTCCAGTGTGCCCAGCAGATAATGACATCCTCCATCTCTGAGAGGCTGAGATCTGGTACCTTTACTCAAAGGGAGAGGAGGAAATTAGTATCATTCCCTCTTTGGCTCAAGTCCACAACAACAGCACCATGACAACAGACACAGAGGAGCTTTTGTAGTCCAATTGTATTTAAGTTTAAGAATATGAATTTAAATAACTGCAGTTTGCCACATACTTTCATACAATGGAAAGGACAGAGGTCCCATGGTAAACCTCAAATAGTGGATTAAAAGTGAATAATCATAAAAATGCAAGCATGATCTGTGTTGGTCAGAGTACTTAGAACTAGTAAACAGAGCATCAAGCATTTTAGAACTCTATTAAATGGAAGCTAAAACTCTTTACCTCACTATTTATGAGAGGATAACTCCGAAATGCTGAAAGTCAAATAGCACACATGTTGTATTAGCTTGAAGTTGGATAGAATAATGCCTGTGTTTATAGATGTTAAATACTAACTCAGGGACTGGTGAGACAGGTAAGAATGTAAAGGCACTTTATAAACAATTCTGATGACCAAAGAGTTTGATCCTGGGACCCACACAATGGAAGAAAAGAACTAACTCCACATACACTTTTCACACACACACACACACACACACACACACACACACACACACATAAATAAATAAATAAATAAATAAATAAATAAATGTTAAAAATGTTAATTTTGTGGTATAGTTATGAATAATTTTAATTATCTTTATATTTCATGAATTGCTCAAATTTTCTTCCCAATCATATATCAGTTTTTATTTTTATTTTCATTTTTTAACAGTGATTATTTATTGGAATACTATTTTGAACTATAAATGACCTCTTTCTGGTAATTTCCCTATTTCCTTCCCCATTCTATTGATCAAACTAATGACTGTGATCTGTTTAATTTAAATTCAAAATTTTAAACCGTGAGAACATGTTGAAGTCTGCAAAAAGTCAAAAATAATCTGCAAGATTTCATCTTTTATTTGAAATGCAAAAAGGTTTTCAAATTTTTATAAAGAAGTTGGGAGCTTGGAAGAGACAAAGCAGGGGGCACATGAAACTTACCTCAGAGAACAAAATAGTTCTTAGTGGTTAAGAGAGGATTGTGTATTTGTGAGTAGAGTCATCCATCCATGTCTATAGAGTGTGGATTCCAAAGACACCAAAATCATCAGAAGCTCAGCTTCTAAGAAAATGGTCTTGTATTTGTTTAAGACCGGCTCATAATCTACTATATACTTTAGAAACATATACAGATCATTAGTAATGCCTAATTTAGCATGTTGTGCAAATAATTGTTATTATTACTTAAGGGATAATGACAAAGGTCTATTTATGTTTAATATAGATACATCTTTTGTCTGGATATTTTTTTATTTGAGCTTTCTTAAATTCAGAGATAAGGAATTCACAGATACCAAGAGTCATGATACAGGAGATGAGGAATGGATTTTCTGACAGTTCTGGATCTTTAGTGAACTTAAAAGAAATGACAGCATGCATAAATAATAATATTGGTGTTCCTTCTCTATTTTAAAATAATGTCTCCTTTCTCAAGTATGGTGTAGTATCTGGAGAAACTCACCAAACCTGCAGGCATGAGAAAGCATCAAAGAACATTTCAGTGAAAAACTTGTCTGGACCAGAAGGTCTAACCAACAACAGCCTATGTCAGTAGCTGGAATTTGATTCAGCATTGTGTGAATATGGAAAGCATAAAAAGAAAGAATTCCACTATCTAAGCAGGAAGGATTTAAAAATTTAAATTTAAAATAAGTCAACTTCTTATAAAATGAAAGAAAAGATATCAATTATGCCTTCCTAGTAGTAAGGTAAAATAGTACAGCTGCTCTGTAAACACAATCCTTATAAAGTTAAACACAGGGCTGCCAAGTAATCCAGCAATTCCACTCCTATATCTCTCATACTTATGTATGTATACATACATACACACACATATGCATATACATGTATTTACATATATAAAAAAGATTGGACTGAGTGACTACAACAGATACTTCTATGCCAGTGTTCATAGCACCTATATTTCCAAGAGCCAGAATATGGGTAAACTAAAAAATTTATCAACATATAATGTATTTAAAAGATATTGAGCATGGCTGGGTAGGGATGGAGAGATAGCTCAGGAATCAAAGGCACTTTTTGCCCTTGAAAAGGACCTAAGTTCAGTTTCCAGTACACACATGATGGCTCACAATCATCTGTAGCTCCAGTTCCAGGAAAACCAGTACAGTTCTTTGTGGGCACCAGGCACACATGAGGTGCAAATACTTACATGCCAGCAAACACTCATACACACAAAATAGAAATATTATAAAAATTACAGATATGTATGTGATTAAATAGACTATAATTAAAGGCTATTAAATTGTATAGTTAAAACATATTCAGCATAAAGGAGGAATGGCATTCTGATATATACTTGCTATGGTTTAAAAATAAAATGTCACCCACAGGAGATCTTATTTTAAATGATTGCTCCTTGAGTGGTAGCATTATTTTCGGTGGCTATGAACCTTTTAGGAGGTAGGGCCCAGGTGGTATGAATCACTAGGGTAGGGGTGAGGCTTTTGAAGGTTATACCCAGCTCCACTTCGCTAGAAGAAAAATTATCCCTAGCCTGTTGAACTTGAAGAATTGCCTGCTTATGTGTTTTTGGTGCTTATTTCTCTGATTTTAGATAATTTCATATAAATGTTTATATAGTACTCATCCAAGACTTAAGAGCATTTCTCTCCTTGCAAGTCTCTGTCACCCTCCTCTCTGTACTCTGTCAATTCTAGCCCTGTAGCCCACAGTGTGCTCTAACTTTATCTTCTTGACTCAGATAGTCTCTGGCCCTCTGGGGCTGTCAGCTGGCAAGTATCCTCAACATTACTGTTGCTACAGTGGAGCTCGCCTTCACTCCATTCTCCCAAGGGTCACAGTTCTGTACTGCATCTTCTATCATCACTGGCACAAAGTTAGCTGTTGATAGACAGACTTCTGAGCTTTATTTCTGTCTGTAGCCCTCTCTGCTAGTACAATTCCAGAAAATTTCTGATACCCAAGATTCTCTGACAAGGGGGGGCAATATCTTGCAGCCTAGGACTCCACTGTGTTTTGTTTGGGTTTCTGTCTTTTTCTAAAATCCAAAATTTGTCACTAATAGACAGTGGGACTATTACAGGTATCAGCTAACTCACTTCTCTTTTCTCAGGGCCATAATTCTGCTCTGGGTGATGTGTATTTTTATTCATTTTTACATACCAACCACAGATTCCCCCCTCTTCTTTCCCCAACCTTTCCCCCCACCAGCCTTTCCCCCTAACCCATGCCCCCATTCCCTCCTCCAACAAGGTAAGTCCTCCCATGGGGAGTCAGCAGAACCTGGTACATTCAGTTGAGCCAGGTCCAAGCCCCTCCTCTGCATCAAGGCTGTGCAAGGTGCCCCACCATAGGTAATGGGCTCCAAAAAGCCAGCCCATGCACCAGGGATGGATCCTGATCCCACTGCCAGGGGGCCTCTTAAGCAGATAAAGCTACACAACTGTCTCTCTTATGCAGAGGGCCTAGTCCAGTCACTCTGGTTGTTATTTAATGCCCCAAATCATTTACTTCATATATTTTATCTGATTATTGTTTATGAAACCAGAGCAAATCTTCTACTAATTATTCAGTATAGCTGGATGTAAATGTATGAATTATTACATTTTTAACTTTCAGAATTTCAATTTTGCCTTATGAACATGTATGATTGGGGCTGGAGAGATGGGTTTGTGAGGTATCTGTGAGGTACCTGTGAGATAAGAGCAGGCTTTTTTTTTTTCTCAGTCCTAAGGGTTTCAGTAAACTAAGAATTTGTCATATGGGGTTTTCCACAGACAGGTTAATGCAAATCATATGACACCCTCAGCAAGGTACAGGGGTAAGCTTTTCACTTCTGTTTTCTTCCCCAGAACACATTAGTTGACCTGCTTCTTCAGTGTCAATGGCTTAGTGAGTGCAATGTTCTAGTTGCTATGACATGGACTGACTTTCATTTTAAAATATTAATTTCAAAGTTTAGTGTTTCCTCAGACTTTATCATTAAGCCTAGGATCCCAGTACATGTTAAAGCCTAGGCCCTGGGGAATTTACCTCATTCTGGTTTTTTTCATAGGTCACTGAATTTAGTTTTTGCTCATTATACTGATTTTGAATATTTTGTTTCTACCTGGGGATTTCCTTTGCTTATTTTTAATCTCAGTTCTGTATTTTAAATTAATTTGGATTTATTATATTTAGTTTTCTGATTATTTTGTATAGCTAAGGTACCTTTAAGAGTCAACAAGTCTACCACCATATTTCTTTGACTTATGTTATAGGAGGGGCTCTATCTGTCTTTTAAGTAAAACATTTTCTTGACTCATATTTAGCTTTTAGGGGATGTGTTACCACCCCATGCCTTCCTATCAAAAGAAACCAAAGTGTTAGAATGTGAAGGTTCTCAATGGCATGGATCACATTAATTTAATCTGTACCATTCAGAACTCCAAGTGGAACATCAGTCAGACAGAATTTAAAAAGTACCCATCAAAGAGAACATAAGGAGGGTTCTGAAATTTTATTAAGAAAGCACATTTATTAAATTCAGTTTTCTTTAAATAAAACTTAAGACAAAATTTCACCTTTGTATTCACTACTATCTAAATCTGTAAATGATTACTCAACTAGCAGCTATTATTTTTCTTCATTATTTTGATGAGGAAATAGGGGGAAAAAAAGCCTTAGCATTGAGGAGATGGTTTAGTCAGTAGAATTCTTGTCATACAAGCATGAGGACTCAAGTTCATATCCTAAATACCTTTAAAAAAAAGAAGGGTCTAGGCATGGCAGTATACAGCTGTAATACTAGCATTGGGAAGCAGAAGCAGGTGGATTACCAAGATTTTATGGCCAGCTAGAAGTCAGTGGCCAGCCATTCTAGTCAATGGTAAGCACTGGGCTCAATGAGAGACCCTGTTGCAAAAAACAAAACCAAATAACCAACCAACTAACCAACAAAACAAAATAAGATAGAGAATGATAGAAGACAATATCCCAATTTCAACGTTTTCCCTCTTTGTGTGCATATACCCTGACACAAATGTTATATGTGCTGGTTAGTTTTTGGTTAACAACACAAACTGGAGTCACCTGGGAAGATGGAACATAGTTAAGGAGTTGTCTCCATCAAATTGGCTTATGGATATGTCTGTGGGGCATTTTCTTAATGATTGATTTGGAAGGGCCCAGCCCTGCATAGGTGGTCCTGGTTTATATAGGAAAGCAAGCTGGGCATGCTATGGAGAGCAAGCCACTCTGCAACTTTCCTTCAAGGTTCATGCTTCTGCTTCTTCTTGAGTTCCTTCTCCGAGTTCCCTCAGTGATGGATTGTTACCTGGGAGTTGCAAGGTATACTAAGCCCTTCCTTCCCAAGTAGCTTTTAGTTATGGTATTTTATCACATCAATAGAAACCTAACTAAACAGCATTGGTACACCACACACACACACACACACACACACACACACACACACACACACACAAAATATGTATGGTATCCACACAAAAAAGAAAAAAACACAAAAAAACTCATAAGTAATGCCATCAAAAAGAAGCACTGCTTCCATTAGTTAGATTAGAAAGTGATGAAATAGATTAATGTATCTTTTAATTTTATTCAATTAATGAAATAACTTGAATATAAAACATATTTATATGTTTTATAAATATAATTATGTAATTAACATCCAGATGAGGACCTGGGAGAAATGGCTGGCTATGCTCTCAGGAGGCAGCTTGCATTATTAAAGAGCAGAATTCAGGATTTGGAGTTGTAGCCTGTGAGATGCTCAAGATAAGTACCTTTATGAGAGAAGAAAACAGAAAATGTTAGGTGTCCTGAAACTTCTTACTCTTTTGCATCTCCAGAAGAAGCAAGTGTGTTTTAAAGAGCTCATATAGTGTAGTGACTACAAGAATCTCCAACTGACTTCAAATCTGAAGTAGCTGGAAACATGCCATACTACCTCACTTTAAGAAAATCCCGGAGACCACTATCAAGAAATTTATGCCATTGAATTGCCCCATATTTCCCTTAAGATGACAGGAACTCTGGTCTTTTGTAAATGAATGAATCATCTGTAAGCCTTTGACTCTGTAGTCTTTTGGAATGTGTGTGTGTGTGTGTGTGTGTGTGTGTGTGTGTTGTGTGTGTGTGTGTGTGTGTACACATTGGGGACCTGTTATGTGATACTGTTCCGGGGAGATGTGAACAAATGTCTATTCACCTCAGATAGGAAACCAATGACAGACCAAAGTACAAGTTGGTGAACCAATGAATTTTGGGGGGTTACTTATAGGAGCAGAAATGACTCAAAGACAACTGCATCACCAAAACTAACATTAGCATGGGTAACAGCCTATGAAAGTGGAAATCTGATCTCATTGCACTACTAGCAGCTCAACAGGTTGGAGAGTATCCTTTCCTAATGGCCCAATTGGTCTGAGCCTCTTCCAGGTAGCTAAGCTCTTTCAGACTGTTTGGCTGGTCATTGCTTCTTCCAGGGAGCTGGGTTTGTCTGAGAGTCTTCTCTCAGAAATCTTCGCTATTTGTGTACTCTTTGGGAGGGAAAGGTCTACTGAATCTGGTCAGTCTTAGAGACTTCCTCATGCCATTGAGTCATTTACTTCCTGTCATAATGAGCTTCCTTGGAATATTTTACCTCCCCTTAGAACAACCTATTGGTTCACTCTTTGTAAACATCCTGTCTTAAATTTCCCTCCAAGACTGGAAGGTTTTAATTTTATAAGAAACTACTACACAACAGGGGCTCAGTGGGAAAAGTGGAAGTGGGGTGGGAATATGACACTGAAAAAAACTGAGGAGCGCAGCAGGAAATAAGCAAGTTAAGCACCCAGAGTCCCTTATTCAGTTATTATGGATCCTCATACCAGTAGGACCCAGGATTCCTAGAGGAACAGGTGTTAAGGGTTGAGAGCAGGATGGCTCAGATTGGCCTTGGGCAGGGGGCAATATTCAAGGAGTGAGTCCTCTTCAAGAGAGGTCTAGAAGAAGACCTTAAAGAAAGCCTAAACTGTATATAATAAAGTTTTAAAGAGCCCACATAATCCCTAATTTAAAAATGTAAATATGAGTTTATTAAGATAAAGAAAGAGGAAGACCAGCAATGGTGGGGTTTTTTGTTTGTTTGTTTGCTAGGTTTTTTTTTTCCGTATTGTCTTTGGCAGAATTAGTAAAAGACAACTCTGCTTCTCCAACCAAAGTCCCTTGTTAGTCTTTTTGGTATTTGTATAAAGGTTAAGTATGTTGACAAAAGTTTCTAAGCTTAAAGTAATAAGAAGTGGAGGGTGTAGGGTTCTTTCTTGGAAGAGTACATTCCAAGCTTGCTTCAATTGACTTAACAGAACTCTTACTCACAGAATTGATTCATTTCATAACTAGGGCCTTTACTTTAAGTGAAAGTCATCACCAACAGAAAATATTGTTTCTTCCCCGTATAACAACAGATAAACTTTGGTGACTCTAAATGACTCATACCCAAAATCAACTACAGTAATTCTCACACAGTCTATGTGTTTCACCTAATGTGAAACTTAACACACAAATATTTATAATATATTTATATCACTTGATGGAAAGATAACTGCAACTGATCAAAATCTACTTGGTTGTTCAAAGAAAGAAAACAAAATACCTTGCCCTAAAAATAGGTGTATTTGGAAAGAGACTTAATCATTAGCAACTTGATACAACTGATACTTGTTCAAATTTAGTTTTTCACAGACACTTATATATGAAGGTTTCTGGTACTTCCCAGATGCTGTCCTTATACCTCAAATCTCTAGAAATGGGCATCAAAAGACTATAAAATCAAAATAAAGAAAAAAGCATATATAAAGCTTAATTTTAAAAATTTAGACAATGTTTTACTATGTAGCCCAGACTAGGCCTTAACTCTTGGCAATTTTCCTGTCTCAGCCTCCCAGGTACTAAGATTACATGTCTAAGGCAGCCTGGCAGCACATGTAGACATTTTAAAAATGTTCAAAATTTTGTTTTCTTTTTATTAAGAAATAGTAAAGAACAAATATACACAATAGAAAACAATAGAAATAATGCTTTTAAATAGCATTATTCTTCATCTCAGAACCCATGGATTAATTTTTTCAGAATAAGTCTGGGTATTTATTTCATCAATTCTGCTTGAAATGCTATTCTTCTGTTCACTGTAGATTAAAGTCTACATTTAAAACATGGCAAATTCTTTTATTATTTCTACTTTTATGTCTATAGTGGAAATGCTTCATATCTATTAAGATGTATTATGGTTATATGTGCATTTATATGTCATATTTCTATATTATTGTGCTGGAGAGACATCTCTAAGTCAGATTTTTATGCAAAGCATTATGTACATTTGAATGTTATCAAACATTTCAAATTATTTTCTAATTATTTCCCTATAGTTAAAATTTATGGCTTTGTCACTTATGTATATCAAACAAATGTTTCACCAGAATTTTCTTAACATTGAATGCCAAAAATTTTGGCATCATGGAAATTGACAATATAACTTTACTTTTATATTTATACTTTTAACTTTACTTATATATCTCTGAATACTTTCAAGGTTGAAATTCTTAACATATGTTTATTAATTATATGCAATTTCACTCTTTAGTAATAGCTTATTTTATGGTTCACAATTATTAATTCAACTTCTTTTTATTTTTCAGTTTGTAGAATTCATTGCGCATCATTTACCTGTTTTTTATTACACTAGTTGCTGTTATTTTCCTTCTAATTTAAAATTAGAGTGACTTTATCACATAATTTTTTTAGGTTAGTTTTTTTGTTAGTCACTGTATTTTACAGTGTATTTCTATATAACCCTTGTTGGCTTGGAACTAAGTATGTTGGCTAGGTTTGCTTTGAACTTACAACAGTGCTTTTGCCGATGTCTCCTAAGAGCTAGAATTACAAGTGTATATGATCATGCCAGCCTTATCACATAAATTTTTAATGCAGCCATTTCTCTTCCTTTATAGTTTTTGTCTTTGTTCAAGTTTATTAAAAGATTTTTCTCATTTTTTTGTGTTGAAGTTTATTCAATTGTTTTTTAATTATCTTAGTATAGATATTATATAATACCTATATGAATATATAGAGAAGAAAATATGTGTGTGTTTAAGTTTTAGAATCTTAGATTACATATAGTTTATTTTTACAATATTTCATTCTTTTGGTTTATATATTACACAATGCATATTAGTATTCCTTATGATAAAATTTGTGGTTTGACAAGTCTTTTTTAAATTAAAGATATATAAACAATGACTAGTGAAAACATTAAAAAAATTTAAATGCAATGTAAATGTTCCCTTCTAATGAACATTTCTACTTGCTCTTCTTTCTGAGTGATCAGAAGTCAGAAACTATATGACTCTCATTTTTTCAATACCTAAACACCACAGTGCCTTTGCCTCATTTTTTTTTCTTTTGCAATTAATAGCTCCATTGTCTGAATTTGAAGGGTTTTTTGTGTCAAATAATTTTGTTTTCTTGGTAGCAGTGTGGCATATTGTCTCATTACAAAGAACCTAGGCTTAGCTGGAAGACTCCCCCACCCCTCCCCAAGTGGGACTTTCAGTTAGTGAAAGTCCCATTGACTATTTAATTATATGATAGTCTGGTCAAACTGATAAGCTCCCTAGAGTCACTGTTACATGTAAATTATACAATTTCACAATAAATTTGGAAATGTCAGTTTTTGATTAGCTCTTTTAAGAAATTAATTCCAGGATATATTTAACTTTATGCATCTATTTTATAAAATACATAAATATGTGAGTCTCCCCCCCCCATGTGAGTCTTGTTTACAGGAAGAGTTGGAAAAGTGTTACTTCTTTCCCATTTTTCAATATATGTAACAGAGCCACATTTTTATTGATTTTCTTGTTTTATAAATTTATTTTATCTATTTCATTTACATCCCATCCACAGCTTCCCCTCCATCCTCTCCTCCCTGTCCCTACCCCCAACCCCCTCTGTTCCCCCCCCCCCAATCCATTCCTCCTCTGTTTCTGTTTAGGAAAGAGCAGGTTTCCGATGAGTATCAACAAAACATGGTATATCAAGTTGCAGTAAGACTAAGTACCTCCCCATGTGTTAAAGATGGGCAAGGTGACCCAGAATGGGGAGTAGGGTCTCAAAAGCAAGTAAAAGAGTTGGAAGCAGCCCCTGTTCCTGCTGTTAGGAGTCCCATAAGAGGACCAAGCTACACAACTGTAACATATATGCAGAGTGCCTAGGTCAGTCCCATGCAGGCTCCCTGGTTGTCAGTTCAGTCTCTATGAGCCCAGGTTAGTTGATTGTATGAGCCTTCCCATGGTGTCCTTGACCCCTCTGGGTCCTACTATCCTTTCTCCCCCTCTTCTGCAGAATTCCCCTAACTCCATCTAATGTGTGGCAGTAGGTCTGCATCTGTTTCCATCAGTTGCTAGATGAAGCCTCTCTGATGACTATTGAGCTAGGCACACATCTGGTCACAGGAGATGGCCAGTTCAGGCTATGTCTCTGCTATTGCTATGAGTCTTAGCAGGGGCCATCCTTGTAGATTCCTGGGAGATTCTCATGTGCCAGGTTTTTACCTGACCCAGAAATGCCCCCTTCCAGTAGTCTCTCTCAGTACTCTTCCCCTCTCTCTATCCCCCCAACCTGATTGAGTTCCCATCTCCACCTTCCCTGAGTCCACACATGAACTCTTTTCTATTTCCTCTTCCCAGGGACATCCAAGCATCCCCCCATGAACCCCCCTTCTCTCTCCAGGTCTGTGGATTACAGCATAGTTATCCTTTATTTGATTGTCTTATTCCAGCAGAAAGAAGCTTTTGTTTTTCTTAAAGTAGCAACTGCTTGGAGAAAGTATGATAAACCAAAGTCTAGTGCAAACCAACAATCACAGGACAGTTCAACTCCTGTGACTTAGAGGGAAGATTGCAAAGATCATTTATCTTTAACCTGCTCAGAGCAGTCTTGACAAGTGCATACAGGCCTGCCCTGAGCCATGGTGAATATATGCTTATAAAACAGAATCTGTTCACCATAAAAGATACATAATGCACAAACTTCTCTAATAGGACAGAAGAATATTAAAGAATATGCCACATTTTTGCCCATCTCTACAGTTCATAAAAGTTCTAACAAACATTTTGCCCATAATATATTGAACAATAAGGAATATGTACTTACAAAAGAGAATCTGTTGAATAGCAGGCAAATGATATACCAAAGATGGAACTCTGGGCATATCTGTCAGGGATTATCTTGATTTCATGAATGGATGTATGAAAAAATATATTAAATGAGGGTGTGACCATTCCCTGGCCAGAGAGTCCTGGGTTGAATCCAACCTGAGAACTGGCAACCCCAGTTTAGAAATTCCTTATTCTATGCATCATTACTATGAATGCAATGTGACCAGCTGTTTTAACCTATTGTTTCAGTGACTTCCATGCAGTGATGAACTGTAATCTTGAGCTGTGGACTGAAATAAATTCTATGAAAATTGGTGTGGTAGTTCCTTATGATGATGGGAATTGATATACCTCAAGATCCAGTGATATCACTCTTGTATATATATATCTAAAGTATGCTTTATCTGACTACAGAGACACTTGCTCAATCTATTTAAAATAGCCAGAAACTAGAAACAACCTAGATGTCCCTCACCAGAAAAATGGATAAGAAAAATGTAGTACATTTACATAATGGAGTATCATTCAGCTGGTTAAAAAATTAAATAATGAAATTTGGAGGTGAATAGTTGGAACTAGAAAAAAAATTATCCTGAATGAGGTATTCCAGATCAAGAAAGACAAATATAGTATGTATTCACTTATATCTGGATATTATCAGTTAAGTCAATGATAATGAAGCTACAATTCATAGAACCTTAGAGGTTAGTTATAGAATAAGGAACTATGGGGGACAGATAGATCTTGTTAGGAAAGTGAAATAGAATAAACAGTTATGGATGGAAAAATACTGTAAAGGGAGGATCAAGTGGGGAGAGGAGGGAAGAATGGATTGAGGGAGGGAATGTGGAAAGAGAGCTAAAAATTAAGGGGCATTTGAAGGGTAGCATAGAAACCTAATACAGTAGAAATTTCCTAAAATATATATGTATATGAGGGAGATCCAAATATAATCCCAAAATAATGGGTAAAGACAGAGCTCTAATTAGCTATCTCTTTCCACCAAATGAAGCTTCCAATATCAGGATTGGGCTACATCTGATTTGAGTTGTTGGCCAAAGGGGTCCCATGGATGTTGCTGAGACTGTAAGTTGTTCTTCACAAACTGATGGAAGGCCCAATTTCCAACACCTACAGAATTCATTAAACATGGAGAAGTTCATCTGGTGCCTACATAAAGCTTTCACCCCTACATTCTAGAGTTTTTGTTACAGGAAGTTATTCCGCACAGTACCAAAAGAAAAATATGAACATCAGCCCAGCCACAAACCCTTGGATTAATAATGTTGTCCTGCCTGCAAGATATGCTAGGGCAATGGTGGCATAAAGCATGTAGGAGTAACCAACCAAAATCTGATTTGACTTAAGTCCCATTCCACAAGATGGAACCCATACTTAATACTACTTGGATGGCCAAGAACCTGAGACTAGACAGCTCAGGGACTTAGGGTAAACAAAACAAAACAAAACAAAACAAAACAAAACAAAAAAAAAAACCACTACCATTCTATGTCACTTAAATTGGCTTAATAAAAAGCTGACTGACTGTAGCCAGGCAGGAGGGGCAAGCAAGGTGGGGCAACCAAACTAAAGATGCTGGGATGAAGAAGGGTAGAGTCAGAGGAATTGCCAGCCAGATGCAGAACGAGTTGGACACACAAAATGGGATAGAGGTAAAAGCCACATGGTAGAATGTAGAATGTAGATTAATATAAATGGATTAACTTAAGTTGTAAGGGCTAGTTAGTAATAAGCCTGAGCTATTGGCATTTGTAATTAATATTAAGCCTCTGAATGATTATTTGAGAGTGGCTGCAGAACAGGAAAACTCCACCTACAAATGGCTCCCAACATCTGGTGTAGATCCACATAAGATCCAAAAAAGCTTATAAAAGGTTCTAAACACACAAAAATGGAGCCAAACTCAGCTTCTTAGTCTTATGTCTCTCACAGAACTGAGATGCATCTCCTGGCAGCTGCAAATATGCTGTGCTAAGATGCTTGGTGAGTTCCCACAGTCTCTCACATGGACAGAAGTACAGAGAGGAATCTCTCAGCCACTGCCTATAGGCTTAAGCTGCCAGCACAAGCTCCACCAGCACACTTCATGGCAGGTTTGGAATTTTGCTCATGCAGACAGAAAAGAATTACAGATACGCAGTAAAGACCAATTCAGATGGAAAAAACCCTTTAAACTGCTTACAGCATGTTAAAAAAATGTACAAAGGCTTGGGAGAGAAAAGAAAAAGAGAATAGATAGTTATATATCGACATATAGATATAGATATACATATATAGATAATTTTAAAATAATAAAGTAAATTCCTTAAAAAGGGAGAAAAATAAAAGAAATAAATCATGTAAAGATGGGAAATACACAGAATCCTGTATATGCAGTGGGTGGCTGTTTGAGCCATGCCCTGAAGCATGGCCCCTAGTGAGGTAGCAGGTAACTGTTACACCTGCTTATGGCCTTGAGGTACATGGCCCTAGAGCATGGGCACTGGGGGACCCTTAAGACCTGGGATGCACTATGCTCTCTCTTTGCTACCTCATGGTTTGGGATGCTGGTACAGACCAGGGCAGAGCTCACCAGAGAACTGTGTTGGACTGTGCCTCACCCTTCCAGGATCCTGCAACAAATTCCTTTATTCTGTCTTGTGAGTTAACTCCCAAATAAATTCCTTTGATCATTAAGCAGGCTCTATGGGTTGCTAGCAATATATAATCCCATTATGTATGTTATTATGTTGTCTTTGAATTTCTTGGCTGCTAAGAAATACTGCATTATAAAAGCTGCTAGATTCAACCAACATTATATATATACAATATATATAATTATATATATATATATATATATATATATATATATAATTGATTTTAAAATATAAGTCAAAATATGTTGCTTAGGGGGAGAGGCTATGCTTTTTTTCCACAGGAAATGAGAAGCTGTGGACTCATTCCAAGTTAAAGAAATCAGGTCTGATCAGGGAAGACCCCCTGAAATCCTGGCTACAGACAGACATTAAAAAAAAAAAAACTAAAAAAAAACCTACAAGACATGTATTTTATCTATTCAAACATAAAACAAAAAAAAATCATTTTTAAGTGGCTTGTACACAGTACCTATTTCATATTTGTAAAGTACATTACCTTTAAAAGTTTATATGTTTTCAGAACAAGAAGACCAGATATCAATGAAAATGGATGGCCCAGGTGATCCAGCATCTCAAAATGCCTCTGTTACAGTTACCTCTGAATTCTACATTCAAAACAGCTTCAAGGCTGCTGGCTGAAATGGTCCAGCTTCACAAACTATTCCAGCCAAAATTTAACAATTATACTGATTTTATCAAGGTTCCCCCAAAGATAACAGCACCCACAAACAATAGGAAGTAGTCCAGAGAACTACACCCACATTGCCCTGCTGTGGGATGGTCTGTATGTCAAATTGCTCTGATTGGTAAATAAATAAAACACTGATTGGCCAGTGGCCATGCAGGAAGTAGGTGGGACAAGAGAGAGGAGAATTCTGGGAAACAGAAGGTGGAGGCAAAGAAACACTGCCAGCCACCACTATGACCAGCAACATGTGAAGACGCCAGTAAGCCACCAGCCACGTGGCAAGATATAGATTTATGGAAATGGATTAATTTAAGCCATAAGAACAGTTAGCAAGAAGCCTGCCACAGCCATACAGTTTGTAAGCAATATAAGTCTCTGTGTTTACTTGGTTGGGTCTGAGCGGCTGTGGGACTGGTGGGTGACAAAGATTTGTCCTGACTGTGGGCAAGGCAGGAAAACTCTAGCTACATTCCCCAAAAATGGTTATGAATGTTTATTTGTCAATTAAGGGGGTTAGTTACAAGTTGTTATGGGTAATGATCAGGAAAAATACTAAACAAAGGAAATTTGATTCAATGATCTTGTTCTGAAAAGAAAAAGGGAGGATATAGAAATGATAGAATAAAAGGGTAGATTATTGAATCTACTTTTAAACAAAACAAACAAACAAACAAAAAAACCCAGCTACTAGTCTTAAATGCTTTACATTGGTGCAGATTTTGTTTTATTGATACAAATTTAAGGTTAATTTTGTTATCCTTTAATGTACGTTTCTACTCTTTTTTTAGAGTATTGTGTTTATGCAACTCATTTAAAATGTAATGTGTAATTAATAATTACAGGTTAATAGTTCTCTGTGGTGATATTTTATTTGTGCTGAAATGTGATATTTTATTTGTATGTTAATAAATAAAGTTTTCCTGGAGATCAGAGGTCATAGACAGCCATAAACAGAAGTCAGGCAGTGATAGCACATGCCCTTAATCTGATCACATGGAAGGCAGAGTCTCTGTGTGTTTAAGGACACAGCCAAGTGTGATGACACATGCTTTTAATTTCAGTACCAACCACAGAGACCTGGAGGTCTGTATAGACAGGCAGTGATGAGGAAGTAAGGTGGCTGGGCTTAGAGCCAATGAGAAGGCAGAACAGGAAGGCAATAAAGGTGCAGGTTAGACAGGAAGAGGCTCTCTTGGGAAGCTACAGCAACATGGTAAGCTAAGTTTAGTTGGCGGCTATTACTCTGATCTCTACAGCTTGCACCCCTGTATTTGGCTCTGTGTTTCTTATTTAATAAGTCTGTTTAGAAATTCATCTACAGTTCTCCATAACAGTCAAACTTATAGTCATGCTAGGTATGTTTTCAAGGTCATACACAGATATATTTAGATAGATAGATGGTCTCCAAACACTTCAAAGACCTACAGAATATGGCATTTAATATGTTTAATAACCTAAGGCTTTTCATGACAATGAGACATGTATGCTCCTGACAGCACTGATCTACTTCAACAAAGATGATAGGCATAAAAAAAACTCCATATGGAGTTAGTTTTCTTTATGGCAAAACCTAGCCATGTGGGGAAAGAAATGCCCTTGCCCCAGATACTGTCCAAATGGGACCAGCAGGACATAAAAGAAAGCTACTGCCAAACTTTGCCAAAACAAGGTAGGACAGTCTTTCAAAATTCCCTGCTTCTCAGAAATGTCTGTCAGATATTTTAGTTCTATAGGCCAAAGACGGGTGCTCTACTATAACAAAAGAACTTAGGGTGACTGTCCAGGCAGCCTGATGTCTCTGTCATTAGATAACATTTCACCCTTCTGGGATCTTTGATGAAGTTGATAACTAGATAGTTATAGTTTTCCTTAGTTATGATAAAAAGGTAAATTAGATGTAAAACTTTAGATTCATCAAGCTAAGATAGATAATAGAGTATTTTCTCTAATTTTGCCAAACACAAATGGACTGGATATTATAATTGTAATTCTTAACTGTTTTGTTATATATAGTTTTACTATGTTAAGGTTAAAACTTTCCTTTTTCGACTTCCCTTCTGGACCAGAGGTGAGTGTCCTGGCCCAGCCCAGACCCCATCCCTGGGCACCAGCCACTGTGGGGAAGACCTGCCCAACTTGCCCCCAGGTTCTGGCCACCAGGCAGGTTCCCTTCTAGCCCCACCAGGAAGGATCCCGTTGTCCAAGACTCCTGGCAGACCCTGCAATCTCAATGCCCTGCCCCCACGCCCATCTGCCCAAGACCCCAGCCACTTCCTGAGACTTAGAGACTGGCCCCTAGCTCCCATCCTGCCCTGGACTTCCCTTCTGGACCAGAGAGAGCTCCCATCCTGCCCCAGACTTCCCTTCTGGACAAGAGTGCCCATCCTGCCCTGGACTTCCTGTCTGGACAAGAGCACCCATCCTGCCCCAGACTTCCTGTCTGGACAAGAGCTTCCATCCTGCCCCGGGGTTCTCATTTGGACAAGAGAGCTCCCATCTGGACAAGTGAGAGAGACTTCCTGAATCTGTCAGCTCTGTCTGAACCAAGTGCGCTGATAAGACCAAGAACGAACCATAAGGAGATGGGCAGACATCAAGGCAGAAGTACATACAACAAAATGAAGAGCAATACAGCATCACCAGAACCTAGCCTGCCTCCAACATCTAGACCTGAACATCAAAAATTGGAAGAAGCAGAAGAAAACAGCCTTATGAATAATATCATGAAGAAGGTAGAGGCTTGTGTAGAGGAAAAGACAAAAAAATGGGAAGAACACTATAAACAACTAGAGGAAAGGGCAAACAAATTAGAAGAAAACAATAAAGTACTGAGAGAAAATCATGAAAAAGCAATGAAACAAATGAAGGAAACAGTCCAAGACCTGAAAAGGGAAATAGAAAAAATGAAGAAGACACAAACAGATGGAATGCTGGAAATAGAAAGTCTGAGTAAATGGTCGGGAACTTCAGATGTAAGTATAACCAACAGAATGCAAGAGATGGAAGAGAGGATCTCTGGTGTTGACGATATAGTAGAAGAAATAGATTCATCAGTCAAAGAAAACACTAAAGCCAACAAAGTCATGAACCAAAATGTCCAAGGAATTTGGGACACCATAAAAAGACCAAACCTATGAAAATAGAGATAGAAGAAGGAGAAGAATACCACTCAAAGGCACAGAAAATATATTCAACAATATATAATTCAACAATATAGAAGAAAACTTTCCCAACTTAAAGAAGGAAATGCCTATGAAGATACAGGAAGCCTATAGAACACCAAACAGACTAGACCCCCCCAAAAGTCCCCTTGCCACATAATAATTAAACAACTAAACGTACAGAATAAAGAAAGAATATTAAGAGCAGCAAAGGAAAAAGGCCAAGTGACTTATAAAGGCAAACCCATCAGAATAGCATGCGATTTCTCAATGGAGACTTTGAAAGCCAGAAGGACCTGAACAGATGTAATGCAGACACTATTGATATAACCAACCGTCTTATTAAATAAGAAACACAGAAACAATGTAAAAGAGAAAGCCGAGAGGTCAGAGCTCAGAGCTAAAATCTCACCCTTCCGCCTGCGGTGTCCCAGCTTCCCGGAAGAGACCTATTTCCTGTCTGTTCGTCTATTTATAGTATTTTGTTCTGCCTTCTCATTGGTTGTAAACCCAAACACGAGACTGCCTCGTCACTGTCTGAATGTACAGCCCCCTAGGTCTTAAAGGCATATGTCTCCAATGCTGGCTGTATCCCTGAACACACAGAGATCTATGGGATTAAAGGCGTGTGCCACCACCGCCACACTCTGTCTATGGCTCTAATAGCTCTGACCCCCGGGCGACTTTATTTATTAACATACAATCAAAATCACATTTCAGTACAATTAGAATACCACCACAAGACACTAAGAGACCATGGATGCCAGCCCAGACTAATATACCCAGCAAAACTTTCAGTCATCATAGACGGAATGAACAAGACATTCCAAGACAAAGCCAGATTTAAACAATACTTATCCATAAACCCAGCCCTACAGAAAGCACTAGAAGGAAAATTCCAACCTAAGGAAGTCAGATACACCCTTGAAAACACAGGCAATAGATAAAGCCACAGCAGTGAATCCCAAAGAAGAGAAGTATACACACACTACCACCAAAAAATAACAGGGATGAACAATCACTGGTCATTAATATCCCTTAATATCAATGAACTTAATTCACCTATAAAAAGACCTAGGCTTACAGAATGGATACGAAAGCAGGACCCATCTTTCTGCTGCATACAAGAAACACATCTCAAATTCAAAGACAGACACTACCTAAGAATAAAAGGCTGGGAAAAGACTTTCCAATCAAAAGGTCTTAAGAAACAAGTGGGTGTAGCCATCCTGATATTCAGCAAAATAGACTTC
Organism: Peromyscus leucopus; assembly: GCF_004664715.2. Taxonomy (NCBI): domain Eukaryota; kingdom Metazoa; phylum Chordata; class Mammalia; order Rodentia; family Cricetidae; genus Peromyscus; species Peromyscus leucopus. The sequence continues at coordinate 3,071,128 of NC_051076.1, read as the reverse complement.
AAACTAAAATCAATCAAAAGAGATCAAGAAGGGCATTACATACTCATCACAGGAAAGATCCTCCAAGATGAAGTTTCAATTCTGAACATTTATGTCCCAAACACAAGGGCACCCACATATGTAAAAGAAACATTACTAAAGCTTAAACCACATATAAAATCCCACACATTAATAGTGGGAGATCTCAACACCCCACTTTCACCACTGTACACATCTCCCAAATCGAAACTTAACAGAGAAATAAAGGACTTAACTGATGTCATAACCCAAATGGACCTAATAGATATCTACAGAACATTCCATCCTAACAAAAAAGAATACACCTTCTTCTCAGCACCCCATGGAACTTTCTCTAAAATCGACCACATACTTGGCCACAAAGCAAATCTCAACAGATACAAAATAATTGGAATAACCTCCTGTGTTCAATCAGACCACCATGGTTTAAAGTTAGATTTCAACAATAGCAAAAACAACAGAAAACCTACAATCTCATGGAAACTGAATAATGCTCAACTGAATCACCAATGGGTTAAGGAAGAAATAAAGAAAGAAATTAAAGACTTCCTAGAGATCAACAAAAATGAATATACCACATACCCAAACTTATGGGACACTATAAAAGCAGCGCTAAGAGGGAAATTCATAGCACTAAATGCCCACATGAAGAAGTTGGAGAAATCTCACACTAGTGACTTAACAGCACACCTGAAAGCTCTAGAACAAGAAGAATCAAAGTCTCCCAGGAAGAATAGCCACCAGGAAATTATCAAAGTGAGAGGTGAAATCAATAAAATAGAAACAAAGAGAACAATACAAAAAATTAATGAAACAAAGAGTTGGTTCTTTGAGAAAATCAACAAGATAGACAAGCATTATACAAACTAACCAAAAGACACACAGAGAGAATCCAAATCAACAAAATCAGAAATTAAAAGGGGGACATAACAACAGACATTGAGGAAATCCAGAGAATCATCAGGTCATATTTCAACAACCTCTACTCCACAAAACTGGAAAACCTAAAAGAAATGGATAATTTTCTGCATAGGTGACACATACCTAAGTTAAATCAAGACCAGATAAACTATTTAAATAGTCCAATAACCCCTAAGGAAATAGAAACAGTCATTAAAAGTCTCCCAACCAAAAAAAGCCCAGGGCCAGATAGTTTCAGTGCAGAATTCTACCAGATCTTCAAAGAAGAGTTAATACCAATACTCTCTCAATTGTTCCACACAATAGAAACAGAAGGAACATTACCAAACTCCTTCTCTGAGGCTACAATTACCCTGATTCCTAAACCAAACAAGGATACAACAAAGAAAGAGAACTACAGACCGATCTCCCTCATGAACATTGATGTGAAAATACTCAATAAAATACTGGCAAACAAACTCCAAGAACACATCAAAACAATTATCCACCATGATCAAGTAGGCTTTATCCCAGGGATGCAAGGGTGGTTCAACATATGAAAGTCCATCAATGTAATACACCATATAAACAAACTCAAAGAAAAAAAACCACATGATCATCTCACTAGATGCAGAAAAGGCATTTGACAAAATCCAACAAACACCCCTTCATGATAAAAGTCTTGGAGCGATCAGGAATACAGGGAACATACCTAAACATAATAAAGGCAATTTACAGCAAGCCAACAGCCAACATCAAATTAAATGGAGAGAAACTCAAAGTAATTCCACTAAAATCAGGAACGAGGCAAGGCTGTCCACTCTCCCCATACTTATTCAATATAGTACTTGAAGTTCTAGCCAGAGCAATAAGACAACATAAGGAGATTAAGGGGATACAAATTTGAAAGGAAGAAGTCAAGCTTTCCCTATTTGCAGATGACATGATAGTATACTTGAGTGACCCCAAAGATTCCACCAAGGAACTGATACAGCTTATAAACACCTTCAGCAACATAGCAGGATACAAGATCAACTCAAAAAAATCAGTAGCCCTCCTATATACAATGGACAAAGAAGCTGAGAAGGAAATCAGAGATACATTACCCTTTACAAAGCCACAAATGACATAAAATACCTTGGGGTAACACTAACCAAGCAAGTGAAGGGCCTATATGACAAGAACTTTAAATCCCAGGAAAAAGGAAATTAAAGAAGATGTCAGAAAATGGAAAGCTCTCCCATGTTCATGGATAGACAGGACCAACATAGTAAAAATGGCAATTTTACCAAAAGCAACCTACAGATTCAATGCAATCCCCATCAAAATACCAACACAATTCTTCACAGACCTGGAAAGAATAATACTCAACTTCATATGGAAAAACAAAAAACCCAGGATAGCCAAAAGAATCCTGTCCAATAAGACAACCTCTGGAGGCATCACAATCCCTGACTTCAAGCTCTACTATAGAGCTACAGTAATAAGAACAGCTTGGTATTGGCATAAAAACTGACATGTGGACCAATGGAATTGAATTGAATACCCTGACATTAATCCGCACACCTATGAACATACAATTTTTTGACAAAGAAGCCAAAAGTGTACAATGGAAAAAAGAAAGCATCTTCAACAAATGGTGCTGGCATAACTGGATATCAACCTGTAGAAGGCTGCAAATAGATCCATATCTGTCACTGTGCACAAAAGTTAAGTCCAAGTGGATCAAGGACCTCAACATAAATCCAGCTACTCTGAACCTGCTAGAAGAGAAAGTAGGAACTAGTCTTGAATGCATTGGCATAGGAGATCACTTCCTAAATATAACACCAGTAGCACAGACACTGTGAGAAACAATCAATCAATGGAACCTCTTGAAACTGAGGAGCTTTTGTAGAGCAAAGGATATGGTCAACATGGCAAAGTGACAGCCTACAGAATGGGAAAAGGTCTTCACCAACTCCACATCTGACAGAGGACTTATATCCAGAATATATAAGGAACTCAAGAAATTAGACATCAAAACGACCAACAGTCCAATTAAGAAATGGGCTATAGAACTAAACAGAGAATTCTCAACAGAGGAAACTCAAATGGCTGAAAGACATTTAAGGAATTGCTCAACATCCCTAATCATCAGGGAAATGCAAATCAAAACAACTCTGAAATACCACCTTATGCCTGTCAGAAAGGCTAAGATCAAAAACACTGAAGACACCTTATGCTGGAGAGGATGTGGAACAAGGGGAACTCTCCTCCACTGCTGGTGGGAATGCAAGCTTGTACAACCACTTTGGAAATCAATATGGCACTTTCTTAGAAAATTGGGAATCAATCTCCCCCAAAATCCAGCTATACCACTCTTGGGCATATACCCAAAAAATGCTCAATCATACCACAAGAGCACTTGCTCAGCTATGTTCATATCAGCATTGTTTGTAATAGCCAAAACCTGGAAACAACCTAGATGCCCTTCAACTGAAGAATGGATAAATTGTGGCACATATACACAATGGAATACTACTCAGCAGAGAAAAACAATGACATCATGAGGTTTGCAGGCAAATGGATGGATCTAGAAAAAAATCATCCTGAGTGAGGTAACCCAGACTCAGAAAGACAAATATGGTATGTACTCACTCATAGGAGGATACTAGATGTGGAACAAGGATGACTGGACTGCTACTCACATCACCAGTGAGGCTACCTGGAGAAAAGGACCCCAAGAAAGACACGGGGATCGCCCAATGATGGAGAAATGGCTGAGATCTACATGAACAACCTGGACATGAGTAATGAAGGGCAAGGGTCGAGGGAAAGAGAGCCTGTGGGAGCGTGAGATCCCAGCTGGATCAAGAACAGACAGGAAGAACAAGGAGTAGGAGACCATGGTAAATGAAGACCACATGAGAAAAGGAAGAAACAAAGTGCTAGAGAGGCCCACAGAAATCCACAAAGATACCTCTACAATAGACTACTCGCAATGGTGGAGAGATAGCCAGAACTGAACTACTCTGGTGATGGGATGGCCAAACACCCTAATAGTCATGCTAGAAACCCCATCCAACAACTGAGGGATCTGGATGCAGAGATCCACGGCTAGGCCCCGGGTGGAGCTCCTGGAGTCTAATTAGCGAGAAAGAGGAGGGTTTGTATGAGCGAGAATTATTGAAACCAAGGTTGGATAAAGCACAGGGACAAATAGCCAAACAAATGGAAACACATGAACTATGAACCAAAGGCTGAGGGGCCCCCAACTAGATAAGGCCCTCTGAACAGGTTAGACAGTTGATTGGCTTGATCTGTTTGGGAGGCATCTAGGCAGTGGTATCGGGTCCTGTGCTCATTGCATGAGTTGGCTGTTTGAAACCTGGGGCTTATACAGGGATGCTTGGCTCAGTCAGGGAGGAGGGGACTGGACCTGCCTGGGCTGAGTCTTCTAGGTTGATCTCAGTTCCTGGGGAAGGCTTTGCCCTGGAGGAGGTGGGAATGGGGGGTTTGCTGGGGGGAAGGGGAGGGGGTCAGGAGGGGGGAGAACAAGGGAATCCATGGCTGATATGTAGAACTGAATGATATTGTAAAATAAAATAAAAGGGAAAAAACTTTCCTTTTTCATTAGACAAAAAGGGGGAAATGCTGTGAAATATTTCTTTACACTGTGTGAATATATGTTGCTGTGATTGGTTTAATAAAGAAGCTTACTGGCCAGTAGTTGAACAGAATGAGGTTAGGCAGGAGAGCCTGACTAGGAGAATGCTCTGAGGCAGAAAGGCAGGGTCAGAAGAGATGCCAGCCATATGTAGAGGAAGCAGGACATGTAGAAAATGAGGTAACAAACCATGAGCCACGTGGCAGAAGGTGGATAAGAAATATGAATTAATTTAAATGTAAAAGTAAGCTAGTAACAAACCTGAGCTATTGGCAAGGCATTTGCAATTAATATTAAGTTTCAGAGTAATTATTTGGGCGCAGCCATGGAACAAGAAAACTCTGCCTATACTTCAAAAATCAAAAACCCATGGCAATGAAAAGACTCATAATGACATTCTCTATATTCAAGACCAGTGCTTTGCTCTGTCATCATCAGAAAAGTTTTATCCTGCAGCAGACGGAGAAAATTCAGAGATCCATAGCCATTAAATATTCAGAGACTGTGAGACTTTCAAACACTCAGTCCTAAATGTGATGTCTCAATCAAATCCCTCTCCTCAGGTCTTAGAGAACCCTGTTGAAGAGGTGGCAGAAAGAGTGTAAGAGGCAGTGTTAGGGTTAGTGTTAGGATTGGGGGTGAGGGTTAGGGTTCAGTTTAGAGGGTTAGGGTTAGCATTAGGGTCTTGTGAAGATGGCAGGTCCCCTGAAAGAGGAATTACACAGAGGTGTGAGCTGATATGTAGTGCTGGGAATTGAACCCAAGTCCTCTGGAGAGCAGCCTGTACTCTTAACCCTTGAGCCATTTCTCCAGCCCCTATCTTCATGTTTATATTACTTATTGATTTGTCTGTTTGTATATTTTACTTTTATGGTTTATTTATCAATTCATTTAGTTCATTGAGTTGGGATCTCTCTCTATAGTACTGGAAATCACCCCCTAGCAGAAGCTGACTTCCAATCTACAGAAATAGGCTTGTTTCTGCTGAGATTAAAAGAGTGCACTAGGACACTGGCTTCCAGTTGTTTGTTTAGTTATTCATTTACTTGTTTATTAGTTATTCATTTACCTACTTCAGTTTTTTGAGACTGATCTTGTCTGGATCTCATAGATATCTGAAACTAGGTCTCCTGAATATTTCTGGTAACATTCCTAGAGTTAAAGAAATAAAAGAAAGTTGGGCTTGGTGGTGCATGTCTTTAATCTCAGCACTGGAGTTGAGCCTGGAGGCAGAGGCAGGCAGATCTCTGAGATCAAAGTCTAACTGGCCTACAGAAGGAGTTTCAGGACAAGTAATTACATTGCTTTTAATTCTGTAGGGAGGCCAAACGGCACTGAATTCTCTGGAGTGGGCAGACATAATAGATAAATAAATAAATGGTTAAATTAAGCTAGTTAGCTAGCTAGCTAGATTCTAAGGTGTCCCAAGCACTGGCTTCTATTCACAGCAGTACATGAATTGGTATCTTGCCACAGAACACAGAACAAAGCCAGTTCCTCACCAAGATGGAAGCATTCACTAGGATGGCAGCCATCTTGGCTGGTGACCTCACCAAGATTGAAACAATCATGGGACATACTTTTTAAGGTCCCTTTTGTTCACTGTGTTTCTTATTCTCTAGAGGGCCAGAACTTAAACACAATTTGCATGTGCAGAATTGTGAGGAGGCTCTCCTGATCAAGACATTACTCTCTACACGAAAAGGAAATCACCATATAGTTTTAGCTTCCTGTCTGGGGTGAGAGAAAAAGAAAAGAAAAGGAAAGGAAAGAAAAAAGAAAAGAAAAAAGAAAAGAAAAGAAAAGAAAAGACATGTGCATTTTCCCCCAGAGAAGGTTTCTCTATACACAGGCCTGGCTAGCTGGAACTCCTCCTGTAGAATAGGCTGGCCTTGAACTCATAGAGATCCACCTGCCTCTGCCTCCCAAGTGTTGGGCTTAAAGGCTTGCACAATCACCTCCTTGCAAGAAATGTGGATTTACAGACAGGAAAGAAAAAAAAACCAACACAACACTTCCCTATACACACACAGAAACACACACACACACACACACACACACACACACACACACACACACACAAAATAAAACAAAAGAAACAGGAAAATAGAAGGTAACAGAGACCCTAAGGCAGAGCACCAACTGATTCCATAGTTTAGTCACCAGTGATCACTCAGACCTGTGTTCTCAGCATTCTAGAGACTGAGGATGAGAGTTGGAGGCCCACCAGGGGTACAGAATGAGTTCTAGGACAGCCAGGCTACAGAAAACCCCTTAAAAAGAAGAAAGAAAGACAGAAAGACAGACAGACTTGCAATTAGTACCCAGCCTTCTTCTCATCCTACCTTCATCCCCCATCAACCACCAGAAATGGCTTTCTTCTGTGTGCTGTGACAACACCACAGTTTATGCACTGCTGAGTCTAGAAGCCAGTGGTCAGGTGACCCTAGACCAACTCAGTTCCTGACCCAACAGGACTGGAAGCTTCATAAAATCCCTAGCCCCTTTGCTTTTATTTACTATTTTTAATGTCACTTTAACTGATCATTTTAATTTTTATTATTTTTAATTGTGTATGTGTTTGGCTTCATCTACATACCTACTGGTGCCCAGAGAGGCCAGAGGCATTGTATTTCCTGGAGTAGGCAGGCACAATAGAGAAAGAAAGAGAGAAAGGGAGAAAGAGAGAGAGAAAGAAAGAAAGAAAGAAAGAAAGAAAGAAAGAAAGAAAGAAAAAGAAAGAAAGTAGTAGAATTAAAAAACAAATATAATTAACTTGGAATAACACAAAGAATAAAAGACAGCAGCAGTACTGAGGATCTGACATATGTGGGGAGGAGGAAGCCCTGGTTCCATCCTCTCATGTTGCTAGAGTTTTCCGCCTTGCCCACAGTCAGGACAAATCTTTGTCACCCACCAGTCCCACAGCCGCTCAGACCCAACCAAGTAAACACAGAGACTTATATTGCTTACAAACTGTATGGTCATGGCAGGCTTCTTGCTAACTGTGCTTATAGCTTAAATTAGTCCATTTCCATAAATCTATACCTTGCCACGTGGCTGGTGGCCTACCGGCATCTTCACATGCTGCTGGTCATGGCGGCGGCTGCTGGCAGTCAGTCCTTCTGCCTTCCTGTCCTTTTATTTCTCCTCTCTGTTAGTCCCGCCTATCCTTCCTGCCTAGCCATGACCAATCAAGTTTTATTTATTGACCAATCAGAGCAACTTGACATACAGACCATCCCCCAGCACAGCCAAGTGCAGACCATCTCAGACACCTGCACTCAGGCCCATGGTCCTAATCATCCTCTATGCGGACCTGCTGGGTAACGCCACAAAGAACTCAAGAAGGGCTCCCACAGGACATACAGAACATCCCACAGCACTTCCCCTTTTCTTTTTTTTTAAAAAGGAAGGTTTTAAACACATCTTTAAAGCCAGCTTGGTATATTTGGGAATTTGGGCGTAGCTTCTCTTACTACTTCCTGCTGGAGGGGGGCGCAGTATCTTATGGGGATATAAAGAAAATTTTAGGTTCATGGAGTAGTCCGTGAGACTGTATCGTCTGAGCCAGTTGCCTTGAAACGATTCTGGATGTTGGATCATCTGGGCCATGGTGTCATCGGAGACCTTTCAGGGGGTCTTGGCTGGTCAAACCTGATGTATCTTAATCTGGAACAAATCCATAGCCTCTGGCTTTCTGTAGAGACAAAAACAGAGCCTCTTTTCCAAAGCAACATATCCTTACATCTAAATTTTGAAGTCAAGGTACCTTTAAAATATACATTTTGGCATAACTCAACAGCTTTTGCAATCAAATGTTTTTCTTCAGCTACAAATATCAAAGAGAACATAATCCAGATTCTCTGTGTGATAGCCATCTTTATGTGGCTTATTTTTTATATTACTTTTACTTTCTCTTTAAAGACTTTTTTTTTTAAACTTTCTATTTCTTTATATAACTGTCTATGTTCCTTTTCCTCTCTCTTCCAAGCCTATGTGCATTTTTACACACATTGTAAAGCATTTAAAGTCTTGTTCCATCTGAATCTGTCTTATTGTGAATCTGTTGCTTTAAACTGCACCATTTCTAAGACTGAAAAGGTGCCATGGCTGCTTGCTCCGCCCACCTCAGCTTCTCAACATGCCTGTGGTGCCTTTACTGCCAGCTCTGGGAGCTATCGTGAGTCTATGCTTTTATCCAAGCATCGTGTAGCCCAGAAACCTTTTTTGTTTTGTACTAGCAAAGGCTAAATCCACCACGCAGCTTAATGTTCCATTTGCAGAGGCCTCATTCCCGCCATACTGCAGGTCAAGCGCACACGTCAGGAACCCGCCAGTAACTCAAACCGGCAGCTGCTGCTCATTTGAGAGAGACAATTAAGAAGCTGTTTTTAGTTCCGTTTTAGAATCTTTTTTCTCAGGTTTTAGGTGGAAACTCTTGCCAACACGTTGGGCGCCATTGACACCGCAGGCGGAAGGGTGAGATTTTGGCTCTGAGCTCTGACCTCTCGGCTTTCTCTTTTGCATTATTTCTGTGTTTCTTATTTAATAAGACGGTTGGTTACATCAATATCTGGCGCCCAACATGACAAGAATCCATTAAAAACCGCTTGGCTTGGCAGCAGGTCCGCTTTCCCGCAAGGGCGGCAGACTGGGCGGCCAGCTTCCTAGTCCAAGCTGCCAGCTACCTAGTCCGAGCTGCGGGCTTCCTAGTCTGAGCGGCAGCTTCTAGCCCGGGCCTAGGTCTGTGAGCAGCTTGCTTAAAGCCGGTGCTACAAACAACTCAGACCTGCCCTGCTGAACAGGGCCCTGCCTGTAAAGCCAACGCAAGTGGTCAGAGTTTAAGGAAGCCAGACCCAAGCCTTGACTCGGCACAAGAGGAAACATGTGGCTGCATTTAAACTTTAGCCAGCTACGCTTTCTTGTTCTCTCTCTCTCTCTCTCTCTCTCTCTCTCTCTCTCTCTCTCTCTCTCTCTTTCTCTTTGGATTTACACCTGGGACACTAGGTGGCTGTTTTGAATATCCCCTCGGATTTCTACTGTTCTACGCAGATTTAATTCACTGGGATTTCTACTGTTCTACGCAGATTTGGTAAGTCATAAAGGAAACTATTTAAAAGACAATTTTTTTCCACATTTAAAAAAAAATGGGTTTTATGTGTACATTGGAAGAAAATTGGTTTTTGTTCGAAATATTAGGCAGTCTGACAATGGAACAACTATATAATATTAGTATTGGTGGAATTATGCACCTTATCACTATGCTAATCCACATATTAATATTTAAAAAGATAGTCAATTTAAGTGCCAGAATAACAGCTTTAGAAGATAACAGTGAAGTTGTTTCAAGTCGGTATCATAAGGTTGTAGAAAGAAAGCCTGTTTTCACACAGTCACCCTTAATTTGTCCAATTAACAGTGAAGTTGTTTCAAATTGGGATCATAAGGTTGTAGAAAGAAAGCCTGTTTTCACACAGTCACCCTTAATTTATCCTGTAACTGTACAGCAGATGCCTGATCAAATGATGGCTACACAAAATAATTGGGCTCCAATTGAAATGTTGGATTTAAAAAGGTTTAAGGAGGCAATAGTATCTTATGGCATGCATTCCCCATATGTAAAGCAAATGTTAAACTCTTGGTCAACATATAATAGGATAATACCACAGAACTGGCAGGACCTTGCACAAGGTGTTCTGGAACCCAGCCAGAGACTTCAATTTCTGACTTGGTATTTAAAGGAAGAGGCGTCTAAAAATAATGAAAACGAATGGAGATGAATGGATGATATGACTTATTGTTTTTGGAGTGATCAAATTAAAACACCTGGTTAAATATTCACAGTTTATCTATTTTTCCGGTATACATGGATCCCTGTCAGTCATAGGGAAGAAATTTTGGCGTTAGGTGTGAAAGGCGTCTGCGGGGGAGCTCGGCCAGGCGGGGCAGGGCTGTGCTGCGTCCAGGCAGGCCACCGAAGAACAATTAGCTCCCACGGTGTACCCATGTCCTCCCTTAGTTCTGGAAGAAGGACTGTTGGCAGGCCCCCACACTCAGGGTGACACCTCACACTGCGGTTGCAGTTTAAAGGTCTTGATTTCGGGGTGGAGAAGCATCTGTGCTAGCTACGCAACCAGGCTGCCAGGCGGGTATATTTTTAGGTGTATTGCCTGAGTTCTAGGTCTCTAAGCGTGGCGAACAAGGGCAGGAAACAACTTAAGTGATCACGGCTATACATCGTAACACGCAGTAGATTGTGTTCTTTGTACCGTTGGTTGTGAAATTTGGTGAATTCCCTAACTAAATCGATCTTTTGTACATAAATGTACTTGTCAGTGGGTAACCCCCATTATCACATCGATCTGGTCCAGATTGCTTAATCCACTTGCAAAAACGAAACATGATTCACTGGGCAAAGGTTTCCCTAGCAGTCAGTTAAATTTACGACTCATGGGCGTCTTTCCTCACTGGTGCAGCCTTGTCCCTCCAGTTGTTAATAGATTTCATCGTGAATATTCTAGTCTTTAGGCTTTCTACCAAAAAAAAAGGTAACAA